>NC_134265.1:17925681-18003181 GCF_031893055.1 Leptodactylus fuscus
AGAGAGAGAGAGAGAGAGAGAGAGAGAGAGAGATAGATAGATAGATAGATAGATAGATAGATAGATAGATAGGAGATAGATAGATAGATAGATAGATAGATAGGAGATAGATAGATAGACAGACAGATAGATAGATAGAAGATAGATAGATAGATAGATAGATAGATAGATAGATTGGAGGTAGATAGATAGATAGATAGATAGATAGGAGATAGATAGATAGATAGATAGATAGATAGATAGATAGATAGGATATAGGAGAGAGATAGAAAGATAGATAGATAGATAGATAGATAGAAGATGATAGATAGATAGATAGATAGATAGATAAATAGATAGATAGGAGATAGATAGATAGATAGATAGATAGGAGGTAGATAGATAGATAGATAGATAGATAGATAGATAGGAGATAGATAGATAGATAGATAGATAGATAGGAGATAGATAGATAGATAGATAGATAGATAGGAGATAGATAGATAGATAGGAGAGAGATAGATAGATAGGAGATAGATAGATAGGAGATAGATAGATAGTAGATAGATAGATAGATAGATAGATAGATAGATAGATAGGATATAGGAGATAGATAGATAGATAGATAGATAGATAGATAGATAGATAGATAGGATATAGGAGATAGCTAGATAGATAGGAGATAGATAGATAGATAGATAGATAGATAGATAGATAGATAGATAGATAGATAGGATATAGGAGATAGCTAGATAGATAGATAGATAGATAGATAGATAGATAGATAGATAGGAGATAGATAGATAGATAGATAGATAGATAGATAGGAGATAGATAGATAGATAGATAGATAGATAGATAGATAGATAGATAGGAGATAGATAGATAGATAGATAGGAGATAGATAGATAGGAGATATATAGATAGATATATAGATAGATAGATAGATAGATAGATAGATAGATAGATAGAAGATAGATAGATAGATAGATAGATAGATAGATAGGATATAGGAGATAGATAGATAGATAGATAGATAGATAGATAGATAGATAGATAGATAGATAGATAGATATGAGAGAGAGGAAGATATAAGATAGATAGTATAGAATAGAATAGAAAAAAACTAATAGGAGGGGTGTGATTTATGATTTAGCTTCTGGACAAAAATGTTCATATTTGCTGATGGCAAGCAGAGATCTTGAAAAGAGTCAGGAAATGATAAAGTAGATTAGAATGTGCAAAACTTCTCATTACACAATAACCAAGCAATAAGGAGAGATAGGAGAGAAGGATACACAGAAAGATATGAGAGAGAGAGAGATAGATAGATAGATAGATAGATAGGAGATAGATAGATAGATAGATAGATAGATAGATAGATGATAGATAGATAGACAGACAGATAGATAGATAGAAGATAGATAGATAGATTGGAGGTAGATAGATAGATAGATAGATAGATAGATAGATAGATAGGAGATAGATAGATAGGAGATAGATAGATAGATAGATAGATAGATAGATAGGAGATAGATAGATAGATAGATAGATAGATAGATAGATAGATAGATATGAAGGACATATATGACTGAATCCATTCTGAGTACTGCGCTGTGGAATATGTTGGAGCTATAGACAGAGGTGCAGCTCGGTCTGGGGCCCCGGGGGCATCTGCTGGTTGTTTGGGGGCCCAATAAGCCCCTCCTATGTATTCCGGCACAGTCCGGGCTGTTGCTATTTACAATGTGATATTTTCATTCAGTAATTTTGTTTCTCTTTTTTTGTTACTTTACAACAGGAAATGATACAACAGAAAGAGACAAAGAGAAGTCTGGGGGGATAATGGGGTGTCGGTGAGGAGCCTGGAGGTACAGGACGCCCCCACTGAGGGTCTGTGAGCCCTCCACACAGGAAACTGCACAGGCACACAAAGACCCTCCAGCATTAATCCTGTGCCCCTGATTAACCACAGATGCCCGGCACTGCCCGCCCGCGACAGCCCAAAAACTTCACCCCACACCACGCGACTATCCCTCCTCTATAAGAGTTCAAGATGTAGCAGAGCTGAGTTTGTCATATGGCGACTGCATTGTCACAAAGGGATACAACCCCCCATGACAAACTCAGCTCTGCTACATCTGCACATAGAAAGTTTGCCTTGAAGTGACACGATGGGCCCCTTCTGTAGTCCCCATTACCTTGTCTCCGAGGGGGGGGCGCCTTCCTGGAGCTCAGGACTGATCCAATGGACAGACACAGCAGCAGCAGCAGACAGAACCAGGATGGAGATCTGAGCAAATCCATCATGTGAGCATAGAAGAGGCAGAACTGCAAAGTGATGGCCAAGGAAGGGGGGGACGGAAAAGATGGAGAAGACTTTAGTGTCCCCAACCTCTCTCATGTAGAGGAGTCAGACCCCAGCAGGAGAGGATGGTCTGAAACCTAGTGGATTCTGCACGTGTGGGAGGGGGGAAGTCAGCAAGGAGGGGCTCGCAGTCACATTACATCCCTCAGCACTTACAAACAGCACAAGAAAGCAATTTCCAGTGTGTGTGTGTCTCTTCACAGTACACCCCCCTCCCCAAATTACATCCAAATCTGGAAGCCCCTGCACTCCCACCCCCCCTCCCAGCCCTGCACATTTCTATGAACTTCCACTCCTGAGGATGTTGTGTTGTCTGTCGCCTCTTTAAAGCCACTTCCAGCCAAGTGGAGGGCGGTCAGTGGGAGTCGGAGCGCAGACTTAAGAAGATAAATCGCAATTAATCCCCCAGATGGAGATGAGATTGCTCCGGCCACTCAGACTAATATAGCAGCACGCGAGGATTAGGGACTACATGGCCAAGATTAGGAGGCGTCACCCCGAAAGTCAGGTATAGCTATAGGGGGTGCAGAGGTAGCAGTGCCCCAAGCCCAGTATAGGGTCCTGTTTGTCCTCTATGGGGGAAATTTATTGTTACGCACGTCTTATTAGATTCCCCGACAGGAGTACGGCCCGGACCTCTGAGTAAGTCTCCTGCATGTAGTCGCGTCTGATCACAAATCTAGTCCAGGTTTGTGGTCTGAGTTATAGCAAAGCCGGTAGGTTGGGGCTGATAATATGGCGAGCGGGGTGCAGAGGCGAAGATGTGCAAAAAAGGGCAAAAAATGTCATTTTGTGTGACAAAATACCATTCTATGTGACAAAATGACATTCTGTGTGACATCACGTGTGACAAAATGACATTCTATGTGACAATATGACATTCTATGTGACATCACGTGTGACAAAATACCATTCTTTGTGACAATATGACATTCTGTGTGACAAAGTGACATTCTATGTGACAAAATACCATTCTATGTGACATTACGTGACAAAATAACATTCTATGTGACAAAATGACATTCTATGTGGCATTGTATGTGACAATATACCATTCTATGTGACAATATGACATTCTATGTGACATTCTATGTGACAAAATGACATTCTACGTGGCAATATGACATTCTATGTGACATTACGTGACAAAATAACATTCTATGTGACAAAATGACATTCTATGCGACATTATGTGACAAAATGACATCCTGTGTGACATTCTATGTGACAAAATGACATTTTATGTGACATTGTATGTGAAAATATACCATTCTATGTGACAATATGACATTCTAAGTGACATTAAGTGACAAAATGACATTCTGTGTGACATTACATGTGACAAAATACCATTCTATGCGACAATATGACATTCTATGTGACAAAATACCATTCTATGTGACAATATGACATTCTGTGTGACAAAATACCATTCTATGTGACAATATGACATTCTATGTGACAAAATGACATTCTATGTGACATTGTATGTAACAAAATAACATTCTATGTGACAAAATGACATTCTATGTGACAATATGACATTCTATGTGACAAAATACCATTCTATGTGACAATATGACATTCTATGTGACAAAATGACATTCTATGCGACATTATGTGACAAAATGACATCCTGTGTGACATTCTATGTGATAAAATGACATTTTATGTGACATTGTATGTGACAATATACCATTCTATGTGACAATATGACATTCTAAGTGACATTACGTGACAAAATGACATTCTGTGTGACATTACATGTGACAAAATACCATTCTATGCGACAATATGACATTCTATGTGACAAAATACCATTCTATGTGACAATATGACATTCTGTGTGACAAAATACCATTCTATGTGACAATATGACATTCTATGTGACAAAATGACATTCTATGTGACATTGTATGTAACAAAATAACATTCTATGTGACAAAATGACATTCTATGTGACAATATGACATTCTATGTGACAAAATACCATTCTATGTGACAATATGACATTCTATGTGACAAAATGACATTCTATGCGACATTATGTGACAAAATGACATCCTGTGTGACATTCTATGTGATAAAATGACATTTTATGTGACATTGTATGTGACAATATACCATTCTATGTGACAATATGACATTCTAAGTGACATTACGTGACAAAATGACATTCTGTGTGACATTACATGTGACAAAATACCATTCTATGCGACAATATGACATTCTATGTGACAAAATACCATTCTATGTGACAATATGACATTCTATGTGACAAAATACCATTCTATGTGACAATATGACATTCTATGTGACAAAATGACATTCTATGTGACATTGTATGTAACAAAATAACATTCTATGTGACAAAATGACATTCTATGTGACAATATGACATTCTATGTGACATTACGTGACAAAATGACATTCTACGTGACAAATAACATTCTATGTGACAAAATGACATTCTATGTGACATTGTATGTGACAATATACCATTCTATGTGACAATATGACATTCTAAGTGACATTACGTGACAAAATGACATTCTGTTTGACATTACATGTGACAAAATACCATTCTATGCAACAATATGACATTCTATGTGACAAAGTGACATTCTATGTGACAATATGGCATTCTATGTGACATCACGTGTGACAAAATACCATTCTATGTGACAAAATAACATTCCATGTGACATTTCTATGAAATTATCAATTATTGTAACAGATTGTATTTTGTGCGACAAGATGAGCGTTTTACTCCAAAATCGCTTTTGTGACACAAAATAACCAGGATTGTAACTCCTTGCAGACCAGCCGATGACTGTATACATCTGGGCAGTCACTCCTATATACCTGGACGTCCTTGCAGTGACAAAACATGACAGAATTAAATCTTGTGGTCACTAAATTAATTTTGTGGCACAAACAACATTGTGGACATTGTGTCCCCCTCCCCCGTAGTATGAGGGCCACAGTCATATATCTTGGCAGGTCCAGCCATTTTTATACAACATATTGACCTGAAATTACTAAGAAGAAGAATTTCCGTCTCTCTCTAATGGAGATTCTCTTTACGTTGTGGCAATGGGTTCAGAGATATCGAAAAATTTCTGAAATGGCAAAAATGAGCAGCTTGAGATTGGGATCATTCCGGCCATTCTCCTCGTCTCTTATGTTGATCGCTGCACTGACTGGATAATGGAGTCCTTGCTGGGGGGGGGTTAGATCACAGAAAGCGAGAGCGTACACAATATGTTAGAACTTTCCATGTTCTCCTGACAATGATGGGGCTGTAGAGTCCCCCCCCCCCCCCATAGTCCCCCCCCCCCCCCATACTGACTGGTCCCTTTGGCAGCTTTATTTTTTCTTTTTTTATGTTTACAGAGTCAATTTTTCGGTCACAAAAGTTTATTTTGTGGTGCAGAGTTTTATTTTGTCATATAGAATTATTTGTGACTATAATTTGTGACATAATTTGTTTTGTACTGTTGGCTTTACAAGATGTGTTATGTCATACAAAAGAGAATTCTGTGCAACAAAGTCACAGTATATGTAACAAATTAACAGTACAGTGTTGGACAAAAGTATTGGCACCCCTGCAATTCTGTCAGATAATACTCGTGTTCTTCCAGAAAATGATTGCAAGCACAAATTCTTTGATATTATTACCTTCATTTATTTTGTCTACAATGGAAAACCACAAAAAAAATTGTCAAAAAGCCAAATTGGATATAATTCCACAGCAAACATAAAAAAGGGGGTGGACAAAAGTATTGGCACTGTTTGAAAAATCATGTGATGCTTCTCTAATTTGTGTAATTAACAGCACCTGTTACTTACCTGAGGCACCTAATAGGTGATGGCAATAACTAAATCACACTTGCAGCCAGTTGAAATGGATTAAAGTTGACTCCACCTCTGTCCTGTGTCCTTGTGTGACCACATTGAGCATGGAGAAAAGAAAGAAGACCAAAGAACTGTCAGAGGACTTGAGAAGCAAAATTGTGAGGAAGCATGAGCAATCTCAAGGCTACAAGTCCATCTCCAAAGACCTGAATGTTCCTGTGTCTACCATGCGCAGTGTCATCAGGACGTGTAAAGCCCATGGCACTGTGGCTAACCTCCCTAGATGTGGACGGAAAAGAAAAATTGGCGAGAGATTTCACCGCAAGATTGTGCGGATGGCGGATAAAGAACCTCGACTAACATCCAAACAAGTCCAAGCTGCCCTGCAGTCCGAGGGTACAACAGTGTCACCCTGTACTATCCAGTGTCAGCGTCTGAATGAGAAGGGACTGTATGGTAGGAGACCCAGGAAGACCCCACTTCTTACCCAGAGACAGAAAAAAGCCAGGCTGGAGTTCTAGTAACAAATAACATCCCGTGCCACAAAATAGCATTCTGTGTGACAAAATAATATTCTGTGTGACCTCTGTGACCTTCATACATTGATTCTTTGCATTCTAAGAAAATTAAACTTGTTTTTGTGCTCACAGAATTTATTTCTGTGATCACAAAATGGATTCTGTCATCACAAACGCCGACAAAATGAATTGTGTGTTCACAAAAATTTAGTGGCACAGACCACATTTAGGACATACGGCGACCCCTTAGTATGGTATCCGCATCAATCTCAGATCCAGTACTTGTGGGACTCCTGCTTTGGGGACCGTACCATGGGACAGCCAGGACCACCATCTACTCCCTTCTCCAAGGGCCCACCTATTAAACATGGGCACTGGCGGAGGGTGAGGACGCAGATATGACTGATGCCTGGTGTGAATAACGCCACCGCTCCGAGCACTATCCATGTGGGACTGCTTACGGAGAAGTCAGCCATAACCACAGATGAGGCCGAGAGCGAAGCCTCAGCTTCCAGCTCAAACCCAATTTCGCACAGTTGCCCCCATGAGTGAAGTTTTGATGTATGAGATATAACAGCGTTCACATTTATCAATGAACTAGGCCATTGTCCGAGAAGTCGTCCCCTCCCCCACTGGCAAGTGTCTCTGTATAATCGTATCCCAGGCCAAGATCTACTGCGGTTTAGTGCAGGGACCTCCTGACCACGACGCAGAACATCGCTCTTGTGTATATGTTGCTGTAGCACTAACTTATTGCACAGCGTTGTACAGATTCGGTCCCCATTCACATCAGTCTCCTGGATGGTCTGGATGACCCGTGCAAGATTAATTTTCGCAAATTAGACCCACCTTTGGGACGTGCCCATTGGGCCTTCTTCGCTGATTTTGGATAGACCTGGCCTCAGTGTCTGCACATTTTTACCTGGATTATGTAACATTCCCATTTCTTCGTTATACCCCATATCTTTTGGTGAGACCCCCCAAGATATTACCTGATACCTTCAATTACTATGTAGCCTGCAAAGCGCCCTCTTTTACTTTGGAGGGGGCAATATTTCCATTTGCCCTATGGGTTCCATCTTATCTCCGGCTTCAGTTGTAGTGACCTCATGAAGGATCTTCAGATGGTATCTCAGGATCTTCAGCCACAACAATGGAGTTTATGTAACAGCGGGGTCGGCTTCTGCCCCCGGGGGTATTTACCTCTCTGCTTGTTGTGTTTGATAAGTGACTGGAGAGAATGGGGACAGGTGGAGGGTTTCTTCTATACGTAATTGGTAGGGGAGTAAGATGAGGCGTAATGAGGTTCGGTAATGGACGGTTCACACATCCAAGGTGTCCCCTGGGGAGAGGGTGCGATGAGGGATAGGAAGAGACTCACCAAACCTCCCCCCCACACACACACCAAACCTCCCCCCCCCCCCCCCCCCCCGACATAATGAGAGGTCCCGGGGGACACAGGGAGGTGCAGAGCCGAGGAGTCACATGACATTACTGGGTTATATTATTATATTATTGGGGTAAATGATCTTTAATAAAAGACGATAACCCGATATAAGGCCTCCAAAACTAATTCGCCAGTTGTTGCTTTATACACTGTATCACAAGAATGAAGCAGTAACAAGTGAGTAACATTTAGGTATACTACTTTGTGTTATGTTTGTGGGTCGCAAAAATGCTCAAAAATAGAAATAGAAATAATCGGAGCCCATAGTCCAAATGTCCTAATAGGCCTAATTAGGGGTCACAACTACTTGTATATCACTACTACTTGTGTATCACTACTACTTGTACATCACCACAACTTGTGTATCACTACTACTTGTGTATCACTATTACTTGTATATCACTACTACTTGTACATCACCACAACTTGTGTATCACTACTACTTGTGTATCACTATTACTTGTATATCACTACTACTTGTACATCACCACAACTTGTGTATCACTACTACTTGTGTATCACTACTACTTGTGTATCACTACTACTTGTACATCACCACAACTTGTATATCACTACTACTTGTGCATCACTACTACTTGTACATCACCACAACTTGTGTATCACTACTACTTGTACATCACCACAACTTGTGTATCACTACTACTTGTACATCACCACAACTTGTGTATCACTACTACTTGTGTATCACTACTACTTGTGTATTACTACTACTTGTGTATCACTACTTGTGTATCACTACTACTTGTACATCACTACTACTTGTGTGTGTATCACTACTACTTGTACATCACTACTACTTGTATATCACTACTACTTGTGTATCACTACTACTAGTACATCACTACTACTTGTGTATCACTACTACTTGTATATCACTACTACTTGTGTATCACTACTACTTGTATATCACTACTACTTGTGTATCACTACTACTTGTATATCATTACTCCTTGTGTATCACTACTACTTGTGTATCACTACTACTTGTGTATCACTACTACTTGTATATCACTACTACTTGTATATCATTACTCCTTGTGTATCACTACTACTTGTATATCACTACTACTTGTGTATCACTACTACTTGTATATCATTACTACTTGTGTATCACTACTACTTGTGTATCACTACTACTTGTATATCATTACTACTTGTACATCATTACTACTTGTATATTATTGCTACTTGTATATCACTACTACTTGTGTATCACTACTACTTGTATATCATTACTACTTGTGTATCACTACTACTAGTATATAACTACTACTTGTGTAATCAAATCAAATCAAAAAAGCTTTATTGGCACGTCCGAATAGGTATTTGGCATTGCCAAAGCTAGTAAAGTGGGCGGTGGGGGGGGGGGGGGGAGTTGGATTCGGGTGGGTGAGTGGTGGGTATGGAGGGGTGGTTTGGGTTATAACAGTCCATGGAGTTTCATCTTCCTCTTCGTTGGTGACCGCTATATGGGGAGGGTTGGAGGTGGGGGTGATAAATATAACAGTCCATGGAGTCTCATCTTCCTCTTAGTTGGTGACTGCTATATGGGGAGGTGGGGGTGGGGTGGGTGTATTGGGATAAATATAACAGTCCATGGAGTCTCATCTTCCTCTTGTTTGGTGACAGCTGGACACGTATTGGGCAGCGATCTCCACAGTGGCCTCTTCTTCTCCCAGTAGGATGTAGAGTTTCCTCTTCTCGTCTGCAGATATGAAGTCTGGGATGTGGGCAGAGAGTCTTTGGTAGTAGACGGCCCTCATAGCTGAGTATTTGGTGCAGTGTAGCAGGAAGTGGGTCTCGTCTTCTAGGGCCCCCTGGTCACAGTGCTGGCACAGTCTCTTCTCCCGTGGCTTGTACGTCTGTCTGTATCGCCCCGTCTCTATCTCTAGGTTGTGGGCGCTCAGTCTGTACCGGCTCAGGGTCTGTCTGTGCTTGGGGTGGCGTATTCTCTCCAGGTAGGTGGCCATGGTGTAGTCCCTTTGTAGGGATTGGTACACGGTGAGTTTCTTGGAGTTCTTTATTTCGTTTTTCCATTCTTCAATGTACCGCTCTCTATTTGCCTCTGTGGTCGCCTTTATTTCGGCCTTGGTTATCATCTGTTGGTGTTTTTGGTTTGGTGGATGGCTGTTGTTTGGTTGGTGAGTGTCTGGTTTGCTCAGGTGGCTTAGCCAGGCTTGGTGGTGGTAGGAGTCAGGCTTGCTCCCCTGGATGTGTGCCTGGAAAGCTAGCACCCTCTTCTGTATGGTGAGCCATAGGGGGAGTCTGCCTAGCTCTGCCCTGCAGGCCATGTTGGTGGTGTTGCGATGGACATGGAGCAGGTATTTGCAGAACTCCAGGTGGAAGTTCTCTGTTGGGCTGGAATCCCACTTTGACTGGTCTGGGTAGGTGGCTGGGCCCCAAACCTCACTGCCATAGAGAAGGATCGGGGAGATGACAGCGTCAAATATCTTCAGCCAGACCCTCACCGGTGGTTTGAGGTGGTACAGTTGTCTTCTGATGGCATGGAAGGTTCTGCAGGCTTTTGCTTTCAGGGTTTCTATTGCTGCTTTGAAGCTTCCTGATTGGCTGAGCTCCAGCCCCAGGTAGGTGTAGCTGTTGGTTTTCTCCAGTGTGTATCACTACTACTTGTATATCAATACTACTTGTGTATCACTACTACTTGTATATCATTACTACTTGTGTATCACTACTACTTGTATATCATTACTACTTGTGTATCACTACTACTTGTATATTATTACTACTTGTGTATCACTACTACTTGTATATCACTACTACTTGTGTATCACTACTACTTGTATATCATTACTACTTGTGTATCACTGTTGTATATCACTACTACTTGTGTATCACTGCTACTTGTGAATTACTACTACTTGTACATCACTACTACTTGTGTATCACTACCACTTGTGTATCACTACTACATGGAAATCACTACTACCTGAAATGAATACTACTACTAAATGAAAAATCACTCTAGCACCACCTTTTGGAACGTAGTTCCCTATATCACTACTACTTGTGTATCACTACTACTTGTATAACATTACTACTTGTGTATCACTACTACTTGTGTATCACTACTACTTGTATATCACTACTACTTGCATATCACTACTACTTAAATATCACCACCAGTTGTATATCACTACTACTTGTGTATCACTACTACATGTGTATCATTACTACTTGTATATCACTACTACTTGTGTATCACTACCACTTGTATATCACCACCACTTGTATATCACTACTACTTGTGTATCACTACTACTTGTATATCACTACTACTTGTATATCACTACTACTTGTATATCACTACTACTTGTGTATCATTACTACTTGTGTATCACTACTACTTGTATATCACTACTACTTGTATATCATTACTACTTGTATTTCACTACTATTTGTATATCATTACTACTTGTGTATCACTTCTACTTGTGTATCACTACTACTTGTGAATTACTACTACTTAAATATCACCACCACTTGTATATCACTACCACTTGTGTATCACTACTACTTGTATATCATTACTACTTGTGTATCACTACTACTTGTATATTATTACTACTTGTGTATCACTACTACTTGTATATCACTACTACTTGTGTATCACTACTACTTGTATATCATTACTACTTGTGTATCACTGTTGTATATCACTACTACTTGTGTATCACTGCTACTTGTGAATTACTACTACTTGTACATCACTACTACTTGTGTATCACTACCACTTGTGTATCACTACTACATGGAAATCACTACTACCTGAAATGAATACTACTACTAAATGAAAAATCACTCTAGCACCACCTTTTGGAACGTAGTTCCCTATATCACTACTACTTGTGTATCACTACTACTTGTATAACATTACTACTTGTGTATCACTACTACTTGTGTATCACTACTACTTGTATATCACTACTACTTGCATATCACTACTACTTAAATATCACCACCAGTTGTATATCACTACTACTTGTGTATCACTACTACATGTGTATCATTACTACTTGTATATCACTACTACTTGTGTATCACTACCACTTGTATATCACCACCACTTGTATATCACTACTACTTGTGTATCACTACTACTTGTATATCACTACTACTTGTATATCACTACTACTTGTATATCACTACTACTTGTGTATCATTACTACTTGTGTATCACTACTACTTGTATATCACTACTACTTGTATATCATTACTACTTGTATTTCACTACTATTTGTATATCATTACTACTTGTGTATCACTTCTACTTGTGTATCACTACTACTTGTGAATTACTACTACTTAAATATCACCACCACTTGTATATCACTACCACTTGTGTATCACTACTACATGTAAATCACTACTACTTGAAATGAATACTACTACTAAATGAAAAATCACTCTAGCACCACCTTTTGGAAGGTAGCTCCCTATAGATCAATGCCTGGCTTTCTATAAAACCTAGAGAGATTGGGAATAATTCCTCCCAGTAAGATGATAAACTTCCTCTAGTATAGAATATAAGAGCCCTGCCGTACACACCATAAAGCCCTATAATACCATATAGGATTATAATGGGGCGTGTAGTATAATAGCAGCGGAGGAGCTGAAGTCTGCTGAGTTATGTTTCCTCTGTACAGGTCACATGACCTCTTGTTTCCCCTTAGTCATTGTAACTCTTTCATGGCCGCAGCGGTCTGAGTGTGTGGACGGAGGGTTTAATAGAAACCATATGGTGGAATAAAGGCCTAATGTTACCAGTCTCAGGATCCGTGTAACTGCTGCAGGGCAATGGGTCATATAATAAGAATCTGTGTAATAATCTGTATGATAATAATCTGTGTAATGCTCAGTATATTCAAGCACATGCAGTATATATATAGCTGCAGCTTATATCCAGATATACAACCACATTCCATAAATGAATAGAATAGAAGAAACTTTGTAATATGTCTTATTATAGAAATCTGTCTCCTTCTCCACTTATCAGACATTCCACGCAGTGGTATAACTAGGACCGGCGGGGCCCCGTGGTGAACTTTTGACATGGCCCCCCGCCCCGACCGATGCCTGCTGAAGACCCCGACTGACCCCCCCCCCCCCTTTTCAGACCCCAGAGTATAATAATCAGAGACGTAGGGGGGATAAAAACATAAAAAACACTGTTAGGGTTAGTTCACACGTTGTGGGGTCCGCGCGGGTTTTGACACAGTCTCTCCCGCGTCTCTCTCTGGTCAAAACCCGCCTGCCGCGACCATTGCAGTCGCGACTTTCCCCTCCTATGTCGGCTCAAATGAATGAGCCGACATAGGAGGGTGCTGCCGCTAGTCGCTTCTTTTCTCTGCTAGCAGCAGCCCGCCGCTAGCGGAAAAAAGAAGCCCGGCGGTCTGCATAGACCACCATTGTCAAAATCCGCCCCTTTGTTCACGTGTGAACGAGCCCTTACTTACCTATCTCAGGCTCCCCTGCAGTCCTTGGTGGCGTCGGCCTTCTTTAATGACGTCCAGGACATCACATGACCCGGGACATCACATGACCAGGCCCTGCGTCTCGGGTCATGTGATGTCAGGGAGCATCCTGAAGTAGGCCTGAAACTGCCCGGAGCGTGGAAAGGTAAGTAACGGTATTTTTTATGTTCTCTTACCTTTTCCGGGCCACCAATCATTATACTTGGGGGTCTGAAAAGACCCCTGAGTATAATAATGATGTCTGTGGGGCCCGTAGTGTCATTTACCGATCCGGACCACTGTCAGGATCGGTAAGTAAATAGTTACTCCAGCCGGCAAAGGGGGGGGGGAAACGCAGCGGTAGCCACCACTGATTCCACGTATCTTCTATTCCCCTGCACTATTTATTTAAGTCTATGGAGGGGGGAGGGGGAGGTTGTTCAATGGGCACAAACTTTTCAGACAACTTTGTCTCATACATCATGTGATTCCAGATCAAAATGTAATTAAACTTTAATTAAAAATGTTGCTGCCTTTTGCCTGAAAAAACCTCTCTAAAGTTCCTGCCACTAGGTGTCTCCCTTCTAGCTAATTTATAGTTCACTCCCTGTTGTTAGGCAAAGGTTTGACCATAAATCAAGACATCACAGTGAGTGTAAGGAGGAGGGGCTGACCGATTCCTGCAGTGAATCCAGAGGGGAGGGGCTGATTCTCCTCACAGCCTATACACATGTCTGCAAACTGCTCTGAGCAAAGGACTGAATATTCTGCACATCTCACAATGTAAGACAAGTCTTCTAGGCTACTTGTATCTACTTCTGACTGCATGTGTGGTTACAGATGGGATATTATTCACAGACAGCAGTAGCTTTATTGACTGTGCTCATTTCCTGCATCATGTCTGCCTGTATTTACACAGTTCAGTGTTCCTGGATCTCTTATATCATGCTCACTTGGGCTTTTCTCAGATATTTCTTTGTTATTTTACAGTTACTACTGGCAGAATTACATGTAAACCAACCAGACATAATGGGATAGAGGCAGCCTGTTTCTTGTTTACATAGATAGATAGATAGATAGATAGATAGATAGATAGCTAGCTAGATAGATAGATTGGAGATAGATAGATAGATAGATAGATAGATAGGAGATAGATAGATTGATAGATAGGAGATAGATAGATAGATAGATAGATAGATAGATAGATAGGAGATAGATAGATAGATAGGAGATAGATAGATAGATACATACATACATACATTGGAGATAGATAGATAGATAGATAGATAGGAGATAGATAGATAGATAGATAGATAGATAGATAGATAGATAGAAGCAAGAAGAGAGAGATAGAGACTTTCTGTTATTTGGTGCAGTAGGATGATCAGCTCTGGAGCACATACTGCAGCATTAGCAGGACAAGTCATAGGTCCACTCACAGAATAGGAACATTCCTGAGCACATGGATCTTTATTATTTGGGCTTTGATATCCTGTTTTTACATTTTGCAGATAGTTTGATGAAGCAATGTTCTAAAGTAAAAATAATCTCGGTGGCGTTCGCGTCTGAACGCTCCTATTTTAGAATTTGTTATAAATTTAGAATTCCATCAGAAATTTTCATGGATTTACATCCACGCAAAAAATGAGACCTACATCTAGAAAGTGCCCACACCCCTATAAGGCATATAAAACCTATTCACAAACCTATACTGGATCTACAAATTATTCACACCCCTATACTGGATCTACAAATTACTTACACCCCCATACTGCATCTCCAAAGTATACACACCCCTATACTGCATCTCCAAAGTATACACACCCCTATACTGCATCTACAAACTATTTACACCCCCATACTGCCTGTAGAAAGGATTGACACCCTTATATTTCCTCTAGAAAGTTCTCACACCCCCATTCTGCTTCTAGAAAGTACTCACACCCCTATACTACCTCTAAAATTTTAACACTCCTATACAGCCTCTAGAAAGCGCTCACACCCCTATATGACCTCTAGAAAGTACTCACACCCCTATATGACCTCTAGAAAGTACTCACACCCCTATATGACCTCTAGAAAGTACTCACACCCCTAGACTGGCTCTAGAAAGTACTCACACCCCTAAATGACCTCTAGAAAGTACTCACACCCCTAGACTGGCTCTAGAAAGTACTCACACCCCTAGACTGGTTCTAGAAAGTACTCACACCCCTAAATGACCTCTAGAAAGTACTCACACCCCTAGACTGGCTCTAGAAAGTACTCACACCCCTAGACTGGCTCTAGAAAGTACTCACACCCCTAGACTGGCTCTAGAAAGTACTCACACCCCTAAATGACCTCTAGAAAGTACTCACACCCCTAGACTGGCTCTAGAAAGTACTCACACCCCTAGACTGGCTCTAGAAAGTACTCACACCTCTAGACTGGCTCTAGAAAGTACTCACACCCCTAGACTGGCTCTAGAAAGTACTCACACCCCTAAATGACCTCTAGAAATTACTCACACCCCTAGACTGGCTCTAGAAAGTACTCACACCCCTAGACTGGCTCTAGAAAGTACTCACACCCCTAAATGACCTCTAGAAAGTACTCACACCCCTAGACTGGCTCTAGAAAGTACTCACACCCCTAGACTGCCTCTAGAAAGTACTCACACCCCTACACTGTGTCCAAAGTATCCATAACCTACACTGCATCTAGAAAGTACTCACACCCAAAGCTATTAAGTCACAGTGGTCACAACTGTAAACATGCCCAGAAGCCAATGGGTCATCCTCACCCCGCCAGGGCTATGATCCATAGGGTCCCATCCACCCGCTCTTAATCTAACCATACCCTTGTGATAGCCCACCACTTGTTTTGCATGCATGCTCAGTTTAGCTTAGTGTGCGTGCGTTTTCCGAAATGCGTGAGCCTATCTGGTGGTTTAGCTCCCATGATAACAAAGGATCAGACATACTGAAACTCAACATGCCCGATCTTTCCATCTTCAGACTGCACAACAAATGTTACAACACTTTACGGGATCCAGGAGTTCCATGTTCATTACTCTCAGGAGTCGATGCCAATCTAATGACCATCGATTTGTATCTACGGGAGTAAAACGAGCGCACGTTCCGCCCAATTGTGAGGATAGTTTCCCTTTAAATTTCTGTCGACATCCCACACACCATTTGGAGCGAGCGCTCATAAAATATACGATATCAAAGCCATAAATGAGCGAGTGCTTTATCACCGATGTACAACTGTTTAAGAGGTTCCATATTGACCGTAAATCCTCGCCGTACGCCGCCGCCGCCGCGCTCCTCCCCGCTGAATACGCCAGACTCTCTCTCTATTGAGTGCCGGATGATGGAATGCAGAGGTTTTATGTATACTGTATACTATCCGGCCTCATTTACATATAGATTCATTTACACACTATATATTGACCTTAGGTAATCGAAGAGAGCGGAGAAAATCCAACGTGTTATATAGACATGTCAGGAGGAGACATCACTGAGGAAATGAGACCGCCAAAAAGTTACAAAAACAGTAGGCTATGGGGGTCTATAGAGTGTCTGAAGTCCAGGGCCATGATGTGGCCGAAGATGGTTTATTGGGTATATTGGAAGGGCATTTGGGTCATGGGCCCTTGGACCTCCACCATGCGGGGAAGTAGGGAGTAGTGGTGTAGCTATAAGAGTGGAGAGAGGGCAATTACGCCAGAGTCCTGGTGCCTAAAAGGACCCAAAGGGCTCTTTATATGGTAGGTTGGAGCCCTGTTACTCCATTGGTTGAGGGCCATCGCCCCTCTATGGATAGAGTCACTATATCACCCATAGACTTCAATGGAAGAAACCACTTTTCCAGAGATAAGGGGTCCAATGAGGGGTACAATGAGACCCCAAACCGTAATTGTTGGCCGGGGTATACAAAAGGTCAATACATTCAGCAACCTATCTTATTAATATAGGCAGATCAGTCAACAGCAGTTTGTCGATGGTTTCCAAGGTTATTCAGATTTTTTATGTAGGGACTAGATTTCACATATCCATCAAAGATAAAAATTTAAAGGAAATCTGTCATCAAAATCCAACATATCTACCCAGTTCAGATAGATAGGCTAGGGTCACCTAAATTAAATGGTGCTTTCCCCGTGTGAATCGGAGCCTCCATTGCTGAGATATCGCTGTTTTTGTTAATATGCAAATTAGCTATTCAAGCAATGGCGGCGTCCTTGTTGCTTCGAAGAGCTAATTTGCAGATAACGAAATGGTGATATCTCCGCAATGGAGGCTTCGATTCACAAGGGGAAAACACTATTGGATTCAGGTGACCCTAAGCTATCTGTCTACCAGGGCTAGGTTAATATGCTATTTCTGACGACACACTCCCTTTAAGGCATAGAGAGAGCCAAATCTCTAAACATTTACTTCTCCAGCCTAGAAACCTTTAGATTTTTCTTTTATTATCCATATTATGGCTACATTAGTCTATACCAGGGGTCCTCAATACCATGGGCCATATGTGACCCGCCGAGGACTTTTTTCCGGCCCACTGGCAGGGACGCGTCGTCATCCTGATCGCTCACTAACGGGGAATCCAGTACAGGATTCCCCATTAATGCGCAATCGTTGCCTCAATGCAGGCACGATGATGTAAGTCATCAGCTCCTGCAGTCAGAAGAAGGAGGAAGCCCGGCAGCTCTTCATGGGTAAGTAATGTATAATACTTCGTGTGTGTGCATGCAGGGGGGGGGGGGGGGGTGCATACTGAGGAGTATATAATACAGTGTGGGGGTGTATTGAGGAGCATATATTCCTGTGTGTGACGGGTGCACTGAGGAGCATATAATACTGTGTGGGGGGTGTGCTGAGGAGCATATAATACTGTGTGGGGGTGTACTGAGGAGCATATAATCCTGTGTGTGTGTAGGGGGGGCATACTGAGGAGCATATAATACTGTGTGTGTGGGGTGCACTGAGGAGCATATAATACTGTGTGGGGGTGTACTGAGGAGCATATAATACTGTGTGTGGGGGGTTACTGAGGAGCATATAATACTGTGTGGGGAGTGTACTGAGGAGCATATAATACTGTGTGGGGGTGTACTGAGGAGCATATAATCCTGTGTGTGTGTAGGGGGGGCATACTGAGGAGCATATAATACTGTGTTGGGGGGGTTACTGAGGAGCATATAATACTGTGTGGGGAGTGTACTGAGGGGCATATAATACTGTGTGGGGAGTGTACTGAGGGGCATATAATATTGTGTGGGGGTGTACTGAGGAGCATATAATCCTGTGTGTGTGTGTAGGGGGGGCATACTGAGGAGCATATAATACTGTGTGTGGGGGGTGCACTGAGGAGCATATAATACTGTGTGGGGGTGTACTGAGGAGCATATAATCCTGTGTGTGTGTAGGGGGGGCATACTGAGGAGCATATAATCCTGTGTGTGTGGGGGGGGGTGCACTGAGGAGCATATAATACTGTGTGGAGGCGTACAGAGGAGCATATAATACTGTGGGGTTCTGCTGTGGAGCATATAATACTATGGAGGGAGATACTGTTGAGCGTATAATCTTATATTTCAGACCGCCAATGGTATGAGGGACAGTGAACTGGCCCCCTGTTTGAAAAGTTTGAGGACCCCTGGTCTATACCATAAAAATTTCCAGTGATCAGGCGTTCTAGGACTTAAAGGGGTTATCCATAAAGTTCCAAACTCTCTTCTATGAGTAGAAAGAGAGAGTCTTGTTTGTAAAAGCCGCTCCCACTATGGTGGATTTAGCTGTTTTCTGGGGAAGAGTCAGGGGTCTGACCCTGCACAGAAGGGGCTTCTGACACAGATTGTGTCTTGGTATGTGTATCCAGTGTCCCATACATTGTACAGACTGGAGCAGGCTGTATACAGATATAATCCCCCTAAAAAGTTTACGCCCCTATTTTTATCAAATCCTCACATTCAATAAGGAATCCAGACAATCCCTTTAAGGCCAAAAAAATACTCTGGCATTTGAGTGGTTAAAAAAACTTACCTGTTCTATAATAGGCCCGGTTATTAGACGAAGGCCTAAATCATGATTTTTTTTTTTTTTTTCCGGAAAAGTTTTTGCTGTAAAAACATGGGAGGGGGAAGGGAGCGGACGGGGTGACAGATTCAGGAAATGTGTCTGATGGCTCAGTGTGGATAATTGGGATCACACCTTTATTGCTGGCAATAACAATGCGACTAAGAAGGCGAACTGCGGCAAGAGCCGGCGCCCTGCCGGGAGCCGGGAACACGCGGCTAATGACTGAGCAAACATCTACATTATGTGAGATGAGATGAATGTGAACAAGTACCAGGTAACAATCCGGTCTGAGGGGTCACGGGTCTGAAAGAGAAGCCGGGGATCGTAATACAACTTCGTAACGAGGATGGAGAGAATATGGAGGAACAAAAGGACGAGAAGCGACCCATCGAACCGCCAAAAACAGGATAAAAATACCCAGCGCCACAATAGTTCTGGGCACAGAGGTGAAGACACGTCTCTCGGCAACTCAAGGACTCGCAATCCTACTTGGAACGTGTGAACTGCGACGGCCATTACAGTTATTTTCTATTTTTCAAAAAGTTGCAAATTGTGTCTATGAATAGAACTCCGATACTTCAGTCTAATTTGTAACTTTTTGAAGGAAAAAAAAAATTACAAGAACAGTGTATCGGTTTTGCAGCCGGCGTAATAGGCCAGGCCCAAAGGGATGTACTTCTTATGGGTCCCCCTCGAATTTCCAATGCCCCTTGGGATATAGAAGAAATAGATCAATCATAGTCATATCAACTTAACTTGAAGTTCTTAGGTCCCAATGCAAAAGCTATAACAGGGCCCCACTTACCATGTACTGTCTTCTTATATTGTAGAGAGACCATTGGGCCCCCCCCAGGCTCCAGGGCCTGGGATCGATTGCTCTGCACTCCCCTAATGGTGGCCGAACTTGTCTAGATCTCTGAGCAATATTAGACATGGGCCCCCCCAGGCTCCAGGGCCCGGGATCGATTGCTCTGCACTCCCCTAATGGTGGCCGAACTTGACTAGATCTCTCAGCAATATCAGTATAATGTGAGGCATTGTATTGGGGGCATTATAATTTGCACTAGTCAAGTACGTCTATGTGATGGTGATGGTGGGGGTTACTTATGCACAATGACCCTAGTGGTCCAATACAATATAATGCCCCTCAGTGGCCCATCACACAGTTAAATGCCCCTGCAGTGGTCCTAGATAATATTATGGCCCATCCCAGATTAATCTGTCACCCCAAATGTTTAATATTATAATGTCCCCCTACAGTTACACCCCACAGTTTCATGTCCCTCTCCAGTTGCCCCCACAGTCAGTTAGTTGCCCCCCTTCAGATGCCCTAACAGTATATATTGCCCCCCCAAAAAACAAGATACCCGACCCAGCTATCTTTGGTTGCATGATGGGGCTTCCCTAATTATAATTGTAGGACACCCCCCATTTTCAGATTTAAAAAAACCCTTATTTGACCCCACACAATATATGACCCCATTTTTTTTTATCCTCTAATGATATACAACCTCCTTTTTTTGGGCCCCTCTACAAAGTATATGAACCTCTTTCGGAACCCCACATGGTATATATCTTCCTTTTTTTGGCCCACCACACAGAATATGACCCCCCTTTTTGCCCCCTCATAATATTTGTCCCCTCTTTTTATGCCTCCTCCCCACACACACTCAGTATACGACCCGTTCCTGGCCCACCACACAGTATATGACCCCCTTATTTCCACACTCCCATAGTATATGACCCGTTCCTGGCCCACCACACAGAATATGACCCCCCTTTTTGCCCACTCCCATAATATTTGTCCCCTCTTTTTATGCCCCCCCCCCCCCACACACACACACACACACACACTCAGTATATGACCCGTTCCTGGCCCACCACACAGTATATGACCCCCTTATTTCCACACTTCCATAGTATATGACCCGTTCCTGGCCCACCACACAGTATATGTCCACTCTTTTTGACTCCCTTACAGTATTTCCCCCCTTTCTTATGCCCCCTGACCCCACAGAATATAACCTTATTTATAGCCCCCACAGTATACATTGTCCCCCTCCAGTTGCCCCCAGTATAACAGGGGATGTGTTTGAGTTTGAGTCAGGAGATCACTTTAAATGTAGGATTATTCTGCCGGGCCCCCTCTACCATAGGGCCTGGTGCAAATTTGGCCTTTTGGTTTTTTGTAGATTGTGAACCCCATATAGAGCTCGCAATGTACATTTTTTCCCATCAGTATGTCTTTGGAGTATGGAAGGAAATTCACGCAAACACGGGGAGAACATACAAACTCCTTGCAGATGTTGTTCCTGCCAGGATTCGAACCCAAGACTCCTGTGCTGCAAGGCTGTAGTGCTAACCACTGAGACCCTACGTGGGTCCTTCTTAAAGTGGTTCTGTGCTTTGGACAATCCCTAGTTGTTGGAAGCTTCCTTGACTATATCCTGATCATAAAATATTCTCCTGTAAGGCTCAGTAAGTAGTGACTGATTTCCCTGCAGCACTACCACAGGTGAAATGGAGTATTACACACTGTCCACTCACATCAATGGCTTGTCTATGTAATGCAGGACAGGTCAGGTCCTCCAGGGACAGGGACGCTCTATAACTTCTCCCCACTTTGGTGGACCCAGACCAGAAGTGACCTTAGTAATAATCCCATCTTATATCACACCCGTATAATACAATATATTACACCATGTCCGTATCTCAGCATCTTGCTGGGTTTAGGTATCTCAGCATTCTCTCTACAATCCTCGTCTTCTCCGCGGGCTTTGGTTAATCATCTATATGCATTCATTCCTGGAAGGTCCACACGACCCAGAGGACAATGATAAGAAGGTCCATGTGGCTGGCCGCAGTGGGAATGTCTGCAGACCGCACAGATTCCAGCTACAGATGTGTATAATGATAACACATACATCCTGCAGGCAGCATCTGTGATTCATCATACCAGTCACAAGGCACCCGCCCATCCCCCCATCACCATGAGGGGTCAAACTCTAGGGGAGATTAGGGAAATGCAAACAAGGATCAAAGACAGGACGCAGAATATCCCCCCCAAAAACACATACTGAGTGACCTATGGGGTAATGCACAAGGCTGTGGGTCCTACCCCACTAATACATCTAAGCAACAGGTTCAGCTCTGCTACATCTGTACTGGTTATATATACTAAATAATACAATGCTGGAGGGGGTAGTATATATGTGGCTACCAAAGGGCTGGAAATGCAAGACCCCTTCATAGTGCAATGGGGGGCTGCATAGATGTGAGCTATAAAAGAAAGTGTGTCACCAGATCCCAACATATCACCCCAGCCCTGCAGATAGATAGGTTAGTGTCACCAGACCCAGCATATCACCCCAGCCCTGCAGATAGATAGGTTACTGTCACCAGGACCAGAATATCACCCCAGCCCTGCAGATAGATAGGTTACTGTCACCAGAACCAGCATATCACCTCAGCCCTGCAGATAGATAGGATACTGTCACCAGAACCAGCATATCACCCCAGCCCTGCAGATAGATAGGTTAGTGTCACCAGACCCAGCATATCACCCCAGCCCTGCAGATAGATAGGTTAGTGTCACCAGACCCAGCATATCACCCCAGCCCTGCAGATAGATAGGTTACTGTCACCAGAACCAGCATATCACCCCAGCCCTGCAGATAGATAGGTTACTGTCACCAGAACCAGCATGTCACCCCAGCCCTGCAGATAGATAGGTTACTGTCACCAGAACCAGCAAATCACCCCAGCCCTGCAGATAGATAGGTTAGTGTCACCAGACCCAGCATATCACCCCAGCCCTGCAGATAGATAGGTTAGTGTCAGCAGACCCCACCATATCACCCCAGCCCTGCAGATAGATAGGTTAGTGTCACCAGACCCAGCATATCACCCCCGCCCTGCAGATAGATAGGTTAGTGTCACCAGAACCAGCGTATCACCCCAGCCCTGCAGATAGATAGGTTACTGTCACCAGAACCAGCATATCACCCCAGTCCTGCAGATAGATAGGTTAGTGTCACCAGAACCAGCATATCACCCCAGCCCTGCAGATAGATAGGTTACTGTCACCAGAACCAGCATATCACCCCAGCCCTGCAGATAGATAGGTTAGTGTCACCAGACCCAGCATATCACCCCCGCCCTGCAGATGGATAGGTTAGTGTCACCAGAACCAGCGTATCACCCCAGCCCTGCAGATAGATAGGTTACTGTCACCAGAACCAGCATATCACCCCAGTCCTGCAGATAGATAGGTTAGTGTCACCAGAACCAGCATATCACCCCAGCCCTGCAGATAGATAGGTTACTGTCACCAGAACCAGCATATCACCCCAGCCCTGCAGATAGATAGGTTACTGTCACCAGAACCAGCATATCACCCCAGTCCTGCAGATAGATAGGTTAGTGTCACCAGAACCAGCATATCACCCCAGCCCTGCAGATAGATAGGTTACTGTCACCAGAACCAGCATATCACCCCAGCCCTGCAGATAGATAGGTTACTGTCACCAGAACCAGCATATCACCCCAGTCCTGCAGATAGATAGGTTAGTGTCACCAGAACCAGCATATCACCCCAGCCCTGCAGATAGATAGGTTACTGTCACCAGAACCAGCATATCACCCCAGCCCTGCAGATAGATAGGTTACTGTCACCAGAACCAGCATATCACCCCAGTCCTGCAGATAGATAGGTTAGTGTCACCAGAACCAGCATATCACCCCAGCCCTGCAGATAGATAGGTTACTGTCACCAGAACCAGCATATCACCCCAGCCCTGCAGATAGATAGGTTAGTGTCACCAGACCCAGCATATCACCCCCGCCCTGCAGATGGATAGGTTAGTGTCACCAGAACCAGCGTATCACCCCAGCCCTGCAGATAGATAGGTTACTGTCACCAGAACCAGCATATCACCCCAGTCCTGCAGATAGATAGGTTAGTGTCACCAGAACCAGCATATCACCCCAGCCCTGCAGATAGATAGGTTACTGTCACCAGAACCAGCATATCACCCCAGCCCTGCAGATAGATAGGTTACTGTCACCAGAACCAGCATATCACCCCAGTCCTGCAGATAGATAGGTTAGTGTCACCAGAACCAGCATATCACCCCAGCCCTGCAGATAGATAGGTTACTGTCACCAGAACCAGCATATCACCCCAGCCCTGCAGATAGATAGGTTACTGTCACCAGAACCAGCATATCACCCCAGTCCTGCAGATAGATAGGTTAGTGTCACCAGAACCAGCATATCACCCCAGCCCTGCAGATAGATAGGTTACTGTCACCAGAACCAGCATATCACCCCAGCCCTGCAGATAGATAGGTTACTGTCACCAGAACCAGCATATCACCCCAGTCCTGCAGATAGATAGGTTAGTGTCACCAGAACCAGCATATCACCCCAGCCCTGCAGATAGATAGGTTACTGTCACCAGAACCAGTATATCACCCCAGTCCTGCAGATAGATAGGTTACTGTCACCAGAACCAGCATATCACCCCAGCCCTGCAGATAGATAGGTTATTGTAACCAGACCCAGCGTATCACCCCAGCCCTGCAGATAGATAGGTTAGTGTCACCAGAACCAGCATATCACCCCAGTCCTGCAGATAGATAGGTTACTGTAACCAGACCCAGCATATCACCCCAGCCCTGCAGATAGATAGGTTAGTGTCACCAGACCCAGCATATCACCCCAGCCCTGCATATAGATAGGTTAGTGTCACCAGAACCAGCATATCACCCCAGTCCTGCATATAGATAGGTTAGTGTCACCAGAACCAGCATATCACCCCAGCACTGCAGATAGATAGGTTACTGTCACCAGACCCAGTATATCACCCCAGCCCTGCAGATAGATAGGTTACTGTCACCAGAACCAGCATATCACCCCAGTCCTGCAGATAGGTTAGTGTCACCAGAACCAGCATATCACCCCAGCCCTGCAGATAGATAGGTTACTGTGACCAGACCCAGCATATCACCCCAGCCCTGCAGATAGATAGGTTAGTGTAATCAGAACCAACAAATCACCCCAGCCCTGCAGATAGATAGGTTAGTGTCACCAGAACCAGCATATCACCCCAGCCCTGCAGATAGATAGGTTAGTGTCACCAGAACCAGCATATCACCCCAGCCCTGCAGATAGATAGGTTACTGTCACCAGACCCAACATATCACCCCAGTCCTGCAGATAGATAGGTTACTGTCACCAGAACCAGCATATCACCCCAGCCCTGCAGATAGATAGGTTACTGTCACCAGAACCAGCATATCACTCCAGGCCTGCAGATAGATAGGTTAGTGTCACCAGAACCAGCATATCACCCCAGCCCTGCAGATAGATAGGTTATTGTAACCAGACCCAGCATATCACCCCAGCCCTGCAGATAGATAGGTTAGTGTCACCAGAACCAGCATATCACCCCAGTCCTGCAGATAGATAGGTTACTGTAACCAGACCCAGCATATCACCCCAGCCCTGCATATAGATAGGTTAGTGTCACCAGACCCAGCATATCACCCCAGCCCTGCATATAGATAGGTTAGTGTCACCAGAACCAGCATATCACCCCAGTCCTGCATATAGATAGGTTAGTGTCACCAGAACCAGCATATCAGCCCAGCCCTGCAGATAGATAGGTTACTGTCACCAGACCCAGTATATCACCCCAGCCCTGCAGATAGATAGGTTACTGTCACCAGAACCAGCATATCACCCCAGTCCTGCAGATAGGTTAGTGTCACCAGAACCAGCATATCACCCCAGCCCTGCAGATAGATAGGTTACTGTCACCAGACCCAGCATATCACCCCAGCCCTGCAGATAGATAGGTTAGTGTAATCAGAACCAGCAAATCACCCCAGCCCTGCAGATAGATAGGTTAGTGTCACCAGAACCAGCATATCACCCCAGCCCTGCAGATAGATAGGTTAGTGTCACCAGAACCAGCATATCACCCCAGCCCTGCAGATAGATAGGTTACTGTCACCAGACCCAACATATCACCCCAGTCCTGCAGATAGATAGGTTACTGTCACCAGAACCAGCATATCACCCCAGCCCTGCAGATAGATAGGTTACTGTCACCAGAACCAGCATATCACCCCAGGCCTGCAGATAGATAGGTTAGTGTCACCAGAACCAGCATATCACCCCAGCCCTGCAGATAGATAGGTTATTTTAACCAGACCCAGCATATCACCCCAGCCCTGCAGATAGATAGGTTAGTGTCACCAGAACCAGCATATCACCCCAGTCCTGCAGATAGATAGGTGACTGTAACCAGACCCAGCATATCACCCCAGCCCTGCATATAGATAGGTTACTGTCACCAGACCCAGTATATCACCCCAGCCCTGCAGATAGATAGGTTACTGTCACCAGAACCAGCATATCACCCCAGTCCTGCAGATAGGTTAGTGTCACCAGAACCAGCATATCACCCCAGCCCTGCAGATAGATAGGTTACTGTCACCAGACCCAGCATATCACCCCAGCCCTGCAGATAGATAGGTTACTGTCACCAGAACCAGCATATCACCCCAGCCCTGCAGATAGATAGGTTACTGTCACCAGAACCAGCATATCACCCCAGGCCTGCAGATAGATAGGTTACTGTCACCAGAACCAGCATATCACCCCAGCCCTGCAGATAGATAGGTTAGTGTCACCAGACCCAGCATATCACCCCAGCCCTGCAGATAGATAGGTTACTGTCACCAGAACCAGCATATCACCCCAGGCCTGCAGATAGATAGGTTAGTGTCACCAGTACCAGTATATCACCCCAGCCCTGCAGATAGATAGGTTAGTGTCACCAGAACCAGCATATCACCCCAGTCCTGCAGATAGGTTAGTGTCACCAGAACCAGCATATCACCCCAGCCCTGCAGATAGATAGGTTACTGTCACCAGACCCAGCATATCACCCCAGCCCTGCAGATAGATAGGTTAGTGTAATCAGAACCAGCAAATCACCCCAGCCCTGCAGATAGATAGGTTAGTGTCACCAGAACCAGCATATCACCCCAGCCCTGCAGATAGATAGGTTACTGTCACCAGACCCAACATATCACCCCAGTCCTGCAGATAGATAGGTTACTGTCACCAGAACCAGCATATCACCCCAGCCCTGCAGATAGATAGGTTAGTGTCACCAGAACCAGCATATCACCCCAGCCCTGCAGATAGATAGGTTAGTGTCACCAGACCCAGCATATCACCACAGCCCTGCAGATAGATAGGTTACTGTCACCAGACCCAACATATCACCCCAGTCCTGCAGATAGATAGGTTACTGTCACCAGAACCAGCATATCACCCCAGCCCTGCAGATAGATAGGTTAGTGTCACCAGAACCAGCATATCACCCCAGTCCTGCAGATAGATAGGTTAGTGTCACCAGAACCAGCATATCACCCCAGTCCTGCAGATAGATAGGTTACTGTCACCAGAACCAGCATATCACCCCAGTCCTGCAGATAGGTTAGTGTCACCAGAACCAGCATATCACCCCAGCCCTGCAGATAGATAGGTTACTGTCACCAGACCCAGCATATCACCCCAGCCCTGCAGATAGATAGGTTACTGTCACCAGAACCAGCATATCACCCCAGCCCTGCAGATAGATAGGTTACTGTCACCAGAACCAGCATATCACCCCAGGCCTGCAGATAGATAGGTTACTGTCACCAGAACCAGCATATCACCCCAGCCCTGCAGATAGATAGGTTAGTGTCACCAGACCCAGCATATCACCCCAGCCCTGCAGATAGATAGGTTACTGTCACCAGAACCAGCATATCACCCCAGGCCTGCAGATAGATAGGTTAGTGTCACCAGTACCAGTATATCACCCCAGCCCTGCAGATAGATAGGTTAGTGTCACCAGAACCAGCATATCACCCCAGTCCTGCAGATAGGTTAGTGTCACCAGAACCAGCATATCACCCCAGCCCTGCAGATAGATAGGTTACTGTCACCAGACCCAGCATATCACCCCAGCCCTGCAGATAGATAGGTTAGTGTAATCAGAACCAGCAAATCACCCCAGCCCTGCAGATAGATAGGTTAGTGTCACCAGAACCAGCATATCACCCCAGCCCTGCAGATAGATAGGTTACTGTCACCAGACCCAACATATCACCCCAGTCCTGCAGATAGATAGGTTACTGTCACCAGAACCAGCATATCACCCCAGCCCTGCAGATAGATAGGTTAGTGTCACCAGAACCAGCATATCACCCCAGCCCTGCAGATAGATAGGTTAGTGTCACCAGACCCAGCATATCACCACAGCCCTGCAGATAGATAGGTTACTGTCACCAGAACCAGCATATCACCCCAGTCCTGCAGATAGATAGGTTAGTGTCACCAGAACCAGCATATCACCCCAGTCCTGCAGATAGATAGGTTACTGTCACCAGAACCAGCATATCACCCCAGCCCTGCAGATAGATAGGTTAGTGTCACCAGACCCAGCATATCACCCCAGTCCTGCAGATAGATAGGTTACTGTCACCAGAACCAGCATATCACCCCATCCCTGCAGATAGATAGGTTAGTGTCACCAGTACCAGTATATCACCCCAGCCCTGCAGATACATAGGTTAGTGTCAGTGGTGAACTTATCCTCACTGCTGCCTCATGTGGACGATTAAAAGATGCCCGCCTTCCCAAACCAGACACCTAAACTAAGACAGACCCCCGGATTGAGTGATGGGCACCTATATCCTCTCAGTTAATAGAAGGTCCATGGCAATTGTCCCATTTGACCGCCCAACAGGATTGTGTTCACAAGTTCTACATACACTGTGGCGGTGGAGGTGCATCTGGGATGTGGCTAAAAAAACACGACAACATGGAGATTACCACAGTTTTCCATTGAGTCTCATTCCGCTGTGTTACCATGTGACCCATAAAAGTGATGTCTCTTTTAGTTGTAGATGACATCACGGTAACACAGCTTTTCGTTACCTCCCAGACATACACCTAACTGCGGAGCATGCAGAATTTGTGAACTGAGCCTCGTGTAGCCTGGACAATTATGACTGTATTATAGCGGAGGCTTATTAAAGTCATGGAGACGGTTATACGAATACGTCCTCATATGTCAGATCCCATGGTTGACGCAATTTCGTGTCTCTGATAAACCATCATGGAGTAGAATCTGGAGCCGCCACTTGTGTAATGTGGATGGCAGCTGCCGGTGACGGCGACATGTAAATGAGTTCTCGCACGTTCTCGCTGTTTGTTGTAGTCAAGTCACTAGAGCATATTGACATCTTATGGAGGAGCGGGCGAGTCTGCCGTCGCCGTGCGCAGAAACGGAGAGGATGACAGTTTGCATAAGGACACAATATTTCAGCTAGCTAGAAGTGTGAGGCGAGAACAGAGAAGGTTTAGGATTTCTACCCCGACTTCGTAGGAAAAGTTTATGAAACTTTTTAACCCATTGAAGACAAAAAGAAATTTTTGTCTTCTACCTTAATATATTCCAAAAGAAGGAACTTTTACATTTTGCCTGTATGGAGCGGGGCGAGGGCTTGTTTTTTTGCAGGATGAGATTTATTTTTCAAGGTCAACATTTTGGGGTGCACATTTTTGGCCATTTTTCACATATCTGTGGGAACTTATAGGGGTTAGAAGGTCCAACGTCTGAAAGTAGGATGGGGCATCCATAGATTTTTGGTCTAGGACTTGATTAAAGGGATAAAATTTAAAACAAATGATATTCACTTACCCCCGGTCCGTGATTCAACCATTTCCCATTCTCTCCTGCCCACGGACCACTGGACCAGAAATGCTGAGGGCCAGGTGACCATTGTAGTCAATCCCTTACCTCAGGGGTCACATTTTGGGTACCAGTGACATCACTGATACAGAACATGTGACCACTTGGGCCAATAGGACTCTGGCAGTCCTTGGATCAGTGGCAGAACCGAGGACTCAAGGTTGATAAGTACAATTTATTTTTTGATTTTACCCCTCCTTCGGCCATTGGTAAGTATTTAATTTACCCCTCAAAGGTTGGGATAATAGTTAAATGCTGTTGCCTCCATTTACTGTGATGGGTCAACGAACCGGCCACAACCACCGGCCCACCAAGGCCATCATGGAATGTAGAGAAACGTTAGAATTTGATACAAGGTTTCAGCTGGGATTGGAATAGTATGTGCCCCCCCTAGCTGCGTTATGGCTTCTCCCATTGATACATTGATCCCGCCATCCGGGTGACCCAGTAATTACTGGAGCGGGAGACATCACTGAAGGTCATTTTCACGCTTGGCATTGGGCGAGCAGCTCCTCTGTCTGGAGGGCATAGAGCTATGGTGATGTACAGACAGCACTATATTCCTATGGACAGTATGGACACTGAGTTCTCTGTTCTTACACATAATAAAAGGAGAAAGTGTTGGAAGTGAGACGTCATCCCTCGGGCAAATCCTGCGCTCTGCATGAAGAAGATGCTGGGGCTGGGTCAGAGGTCCTGGTGCTGTGGATCACTACTATACAGATGAATGGAATTGCCAGGAAGTTCAGCAGAGGGACAAACTGGGCACAGCTGGTCAGGGCTAATATAGGCATAATACATAGGTCACCCAATAATCCACTGGGGCAGTATGTGCAGTATATAATGTGTCTATGGATACCAGGGGGTGGTAGAGATCTGTAGAGTCTGAGAGAAGAACATGTTATATGTATTAATGTAACAGAGCTGAGTTTGTTATTTGCAGGGTTAGATGAGAACTGGTGACGGCCCCCATCCAAACTTTAGAACCAGACGTCACCTGACTACTTTTGCAACAACTTTTAGGAAAGGTGTCCGTGGCCGGACTGCAGACTGATACATTGTTGCAAACTAGTACAAAGCTAGTTCTCTTCCCAGCTGATACATTGTATCCAGTGTAGATAATTCTCTGTGAGCTCACCAGCCTGGACACCACACTGATACATTGTAACAAACTAGAAGAAAGATTTGTGCAGCTGCTGCTGATGTATCCAGTCTAGACAATGCTCTGTGAGCTCAAACAGTAGCAAACATTTTTAGGCTAGGACTGCACAGCAATATGTGTCACACAACAAAAAGTCAAACCAATGTTGTACAACAAACATTTTCATACAGTACAGACCAAAGGTTTGGACACACCTTCTCATTAGAGATGAACGAACACTGTTCGGATCAGCCGATACGAACACTGTTCAGATCAGCCGATCCGAACAGCACGCTCCCATAGAAATGAATGGAAGCACCGGTGATGCTGACTTTGCCGGCAACCGGCCAGCGTCACAGGTGCTTCCATTCATTTCTATGGGAGCGTGCTGTTCGGATCGGCTGATCCGAACAGTGTTTGTTCATCTCTACTTCTCATTCAAAGAGTTTTCTGTATTTTCATGACTATGACAATTGTAGATTCACACTGAAGGCGTCAAAACTATGAATTACCACATGTGGAATTATATACTGAACAAAAAAGTGTGACACAACTGACAATCTGTCTTATATTCTCGGTTCTTCACAGTAGCCACCTTCTGCTTTGATTTCTGCTTTGCACTCTCTTGGCATTCTCTTGTTGAGCTCCATGAGGTAGTCACTGGTAATGGTTTTCACTTCACAGGCGTGCCCTGTCAGGTTTAATAAGTGGGATTTCTTGCCTTATAAATGGGGTTGGGACCATCAGTTGTGTTGTGCAGAAGTCAGGAGGATACACAGCTGATAGTCCTACTGAATAGACTGTTAGAAATTGTATTATGGCAAGAAAAAAGGAGCTAAGTAAAGAAAAACCAGTGGCCATCATTACTTTACGAAACAAAGGTCAGCCAGTCTGAAAAATTGGGAAAACTTTGAAGGTGTCCCCAAGTGCAGTTGCAAAAATCATCAAGTGCTACAAAGAAACTGGCTGACATGAAGACCGCCCCAGGAAAGGAAGACCAAGAGTCACTTCTGCTGCGGAGGATAAGGACCGCCCTAGGAAAGGAAGACCAAGAGTCCCCTCTGCTGCGGAGGATAAGGACCGCCCTAGGAAAGGAAGGCCAAGAGTCACCTCTGCTGCGGAGGATAAGTTCATCCGAGTCACCAGCCTCAGAAATCGCAGGTTAACAGCAGCTCAGATTAGAGAGCAGGTCAATGCCACACAGAGGTCTAGCAGCAGACACATCTCTACAACAACTGCTAAGAGGAGACTTTGTGCAGCCGCCGGCCTTCATGGTAAAATAGCTGCTAGAAAACCACTGCTAAGGACAGGCAACAAGCAGAAGAGACTTGTCCGGGCTAAAGAACACAAGGAATGGACAGACGTTGTGTGATTGCGATGCAACAGTCGCTGAAAACTTTTGGATTATCGTTGCAGGTCACAGACAACGTTTTTTGACCATAGACTTAAGTCACGTCATTGTACTTGTATGTGATGTGATTTTTTTTTGACAATTTTCTGCAAACAAACCAAAGCACTGAAAAAAAGTCGCACAACAGGGTTTGTTTGTAGTCTGTAACCATGAAGACGCATGAGTCAGCCTAGCAGCTGTAGACACAACATGGTTGAATATTGTCTCAATCTCTTTGGGATATTTGCGTTATTCCAATATTATACGCAGCCTTTAACGTGAACAGGAACCAAATCCGATCCGAGCGATATCTTACACCCTGTAGACATCTGTTCTCCTTGTATGTTATAGGAAGGATTTTTTTGTGTCTTTTTGGTATTCTTCATGTCAGTGCCTAGCGATGTACAGACACCCTCGTCCCGTCTATGGTTCCTCCTCCAGAATGACACTGAGGCCTCCTACTGGTCACTGCTGGAAACGTTTCGTAACATCAGTTTTCATGATATGGAAGAAATTTTAATCACTTTCTTTTTTCTGACAAATAAAGTTATTAAAAGATCTGAAACTCTAGACAATGCTCTGTGAGCTCCACAGCCTGGACTCTGATACATTGTAGCGAACTAGCTGAGATTTGTGCAGTTGCTCTGTGAAGAATTGAAACATTCACTTTATTATGTTTTGCCCCACTTAGGGTGGGTTCACACCTGTGCTCTGTTGGCCATGCGGACCCCCTACAGACCCCATTATAGTCAATATGTAAGCACTGTTTTATCACTCTGATACTCCGTCATTCGGGCCCCCTTAGCCTGGAGTTAATGTGATCCTAGTGTTATTGTCGATTTTCATTTATATCAAGTTTGATGTTGCCAAATATGAAGAAAAAAACATTGCAATAGAGTTTAGTTATTTTACAGCATTCACCGAGATTATATACCAGTGATGGCGAACTTTTAAGAGACCGAATGCCCAAGCTGCAACCCCAAAACCACTAAATTATCACAAAGTGCCAGCACGGCAATTTATCCTTAATACTAAAATGTGCTCCACAGTTGCCCCCAAGCAGTATTATATGCTTCACAGTGGCCCCCACACAGTATTATATGCTTCACAGTGGCCCACACACAGTATTATATGATCCACAGTGGCCCCCACACAGTATTATATGCTTCACAGTGGCCTACACACAGTATTATATGCTCCACAGTGGCCTCTGCACAGTATTATATGCTTCACAGTGGCCCACACACAGTATTATATGCTCCACAGTGACCCCCACACAGTATTATATGCTTCACAGTGGCCTACACACAGTATTATATGCTTCACAGTGGCCTACACACAGTATTATATGCTTCATAGTGGCCCCCACACAGTATTATATGCTTCAGAGTGGCCTCCACACTGTATTATATGCTCCACAGTGGCCCCCACACAGTATTATATGCTCCACAGTGGCCTCCACACAGTATTATATGCTCCACAGTAGCCCCCACACAGTATTATATGCTCCACAGTGGCCCACACACAGTATTATATGCTTCGCAGTGGCCCACACACAGTATTATATGCTTCACAGTGGCCCCCACACAGTATTATATGCTCAACAGTGGCCTCCACACAGTATTATATGCTCCACAGTGGCCCACACACAGTATTATATGCTCTGCAGTGACCCCATACAGCATTATATGCTTCACAGTGGCCTCCACACTGTATTATATGCTCCACAGTGGCCCACACACAGTATTATATGCTCTGCAGTGACCCCATACAGCATTATATGCTTCACAGTGGCCTCCACACAGTATTATATGCTCCACAGTGGCCTCCACACAGTATTATATGCTCCACAGTGGCCTCCACACAGTATTATATGCTTCACGGTGGCCTCCACACAGTATTATATGCTCCACAGTGGCCTCCACACAGTATTATATGCTCCACAGTGGCCCCTGCACAGTATTATTTGCTCAACAGTGGCCTCCACAGAGTATTGGTCAGTCCCACGGACAGCAACCTCCTCCTTCTTCTTCTTCTTACTGCAGGTGCCAATGACTTACCTCATCACTCCTGCATCAGGGCAGAGGTCACACTTTGCAGTCAGTGTAAGCCGCGGTCACGTGGACCCATGGTCTACTCTGTGTATTTGCACATGCACATACAGATGAAAGTGGCGATCGCTCACTAACGTAAAATCCTGTACCGGATTCCCCTTAGAGAGAAATCAGGTCTCTGTGTGCCATAGGTTCGTATAGGTTATATACGATGTTAAAATTGTATTGTGTCGGGTGTTACAGATGGTAGGAGAGCAGATACCAGATTTGTGGATAATATTCTGTGATTTGGGATTTATAGTTAACATGGTTTATTTCACTTTTTACTGTTTTTTTAATCTTTATTTTGGCTTTTCTAACCCCCATAGAAAGGTTCTTATTTTTTGACTATAGAGCACATATAGAGGCTATAGGCCCATCCGTGAGACTAGGAATTGTTACCATACTGGACTGTATTAGGGCTCACCTAGGACTACAGTCATGTGATGGTCCTAGCAATAGAACAGACAGGACTTTCCCATATATTGCGGTTCTTTATTACGGCCCAGACACTGATCTGTAAATAATACGGTGCTGCACCAGGGTCATAGTAATGGAAGGGTTAACATATTTCCAGAATTACAAATAATGTACCCAAAGAGTAGGGTCATGTGCACGGTACCTGATAATCTGTGCATCATAAATGTATTCCCCCTGCTCTCTGGTGCCCTGGAGGGAGAAGATTTGTGATACACAAGCCTTCCACTGTCAGAAAGGAGGAAATGAACCCCTTCATGGCAAAAATAGCAGCAAATAATCAAGGAGGGATTGTGTAGAGGGAGATCGACAGGGGATGGAACGCTTGTGTGTACAGACATGTTGTGACGAGGTCTCCATGGCGGATAGAGAAGGAAAGGGAAATGTACAGATGAGACACAGGCAAAGAAAAAGCGCCCCTGCAGGTATATATGGTAGTAATGTGCAGTATATGTCTGGTGTATACAAACAACTCACAATGTAGCAAGGATAAGGCCGCAGTACTGATGACTATCACTAGGGGGCAGCACTAGTATGGTGAATACACTGGATATAACAAGATAGATAGATCTAGTGTCGAAACGCAAGTTATAAATGTGACACCACACTCTGATATACTCATCTAAGAGACGATATATATGTATGTGTATATATATATATATATATATATATATATATATATATATATATATATATATATATATATATATATATATATACGCTGACCTTGTATGTATTACAGGGACATTAACCACATGTGACCGCGAAGGGCACAGGCAGGTACCAGGTGGGTGAGCTCTGTGTGACGGTCGCTGCACAGTTATGGGGGCACTGGCTGGGATATGAGTACAGTGTTTGGAATAAACATAACTACAGCGTTATAGGAACATATACCTGACACTGGTATTGGGAATGTGGCTGCTCTGTTATTGGCCATGTAGTACAATGTTATGAGGCCACTGCTAGTCCGGGGGCGCTGTAGTCACTATTCTGCTTACTCTTCTCTGGAGTCGCGGGCTGTAGCTGCACTATTATGGAGCATGGGGTTACTCTGTTACGGGGACTCCATGGCTGACACTGCATTTGGGCACGTAGTACAATGTTATGAGGGCACTGTGTCTGGCATTGTTATGTGCCTGTACTGTCAGGGGGGCAATGTGGCTGCCACTGTTACATACCTCACAACTTTTGAACAAAAGAAAGAGGGACAAAATGAGCGCCGCTGCAAATTTAACTCCACCCACTTTTATGTTGACTCCGCCCATTCTCATTCATTTTTCATGTCCCCCCAGACAGTATAATCCTCCTACAGTCACCCGTACATTATATGCCTCCATATTGTAATGTCCAACTGCCCCACAGTAGTAAGTCCCTCTCCTGGTGCCCCAGTTTAAACATGAAACTGGAGCAGCTGGAGGGGGACATTAGCAGTGGGGGTAGTTGGGTTGGCAAAAAATAAATGGCAGATGAAGTGGGACATTAAACGGGGGGCAACTAGAGGGGGACATTAAACGGGGGGCAACTAGAGGGGGACATTAAACGGGGAGCAACTAAAAGCAGACATTGAACCGTAAGGGTAGCTGGAGGGGGACATTAAACTGGGGGCAACTAGAGGCAAACAGGGTCCCCCTCCAGCTACTCCCATGGTTTAGTACTCCCCTCCAGTTGTCCCCAGTTTAATGTCCCCCAGTTTAAGTGCCCCTTTCATCTGCTCTATTTCATGTCCCTTCCTCCATCTCTGCCCCTAGTTTCATATCCCCCCTCCATTTCTCCCTCAGTTTCATATCCCCTTTCATCTGCCCCCAGTTTCATGCCCTCCTCCATCTCTGACCCAAGTATAATGACAAACACAAGCAGACAGACAGACACACACACACTCACACTCTCTCTCTCCATTCTGCATCTCACATCCCCCTTACCCCTCCCTTCTCAGTACCTTACACGGATCTCTCCTCTCTTCACAGCACAGGACACTGACACACCCACCTAGTCACGTGACCGTGTGATGTCACACAAGATCCTTGAACCACAGTCGAGCGTTCCTCCGATCACTGCAGCCTCTTATCTGTTATAAGAGTAGGCAGTGATCGGAGGAATGATTGATCAGTAAATCATTAAAGGGACATAGCAAATGAATGGACATACTGGGACATGTAGGGAGCTGCGCAAGACGGCGGGACAGGGGTAGGAAAGCGTGAGTGTCCCGCGGAAATCGGGACGGTTGGGCGGTATGCTGTTATTGCACATGGGGTTGCACTATTGGTCACCATTATAGAAAGATATTTCTGACACTGATATTGGGCACATACATGTCGCTGTTATTGACCATGTGCCTGCACTGTCGCGGGGGCAAAGTTATTGGAAATGAGGTTGGACCTTTTTTAAGGCAATGTGTCTCAGACTGTTACTGCATATGTCACAACCGTCCCAGATTCAATGGGGCAGTCTTGGATCCCAGGTCTTGTTCTGTGGTCCCGGATGGCGGGAAGTACGTCTTGAGGACACAGATGTGTTGAATACACTGGTGACGCAGAAGCCATCCACAGACATCTCCCGCTTCACTGCTCTATATGAAGTATATACCTGTGTACTTCGGTCCCGGGAGCTGTAGATATCATGTGATGATGTCACTCCCATGGCGCCCGCAGCTCCCTGAACAGTCTGGGACAAGAGACTGCAAAGAGCGGTAGGGATCCAGGAGAGGTGAGTATCTGTGTTTTATTATGGGGCAGATGAAAAGGGCACATTAAACTGGTGGCAGATGAAGGGGGCACTGTAAACTGGGGGGACAAATGGGTCCAAAGATGGAGGGTGACAGTAAACTGGAGGCAGATGAAGAGGGAACATTAAACTGGGGCAGGCGGAGGGGGCATTACACTGGAGGAAGAGGAAAAGGAACATTTAACTAGGGGGGGGGGCGGATGGAGGGTGACATTAAAAGTGGGGTTCAATGTACGGGGTCATTAAACTGGGGCAATTTGGAAGGGGACATTAAAGTGGGGGGCATGTATTTGCAACAGGGCCGTGTTAACACATTGGTGGGCCCTGCACAAAGGTTTCATAAGTTCCTCCCCCCATCTCCACCACTTAGAAATACTTGACCTGCAATAATCATAATGCCCCCTAGTGGCTCTCACACAGTACACACACGTGGACAAAATTGTTGTTCCCCTCGTTTAATGAAAGAAAACCCCACAATGGTCACAGAAATAACCAAAAGTAATAATAACCAAACTACATGCTGACAAGCCACAAAGCTTCTGGGAGAATGTCCTATGGACAGATGAGACAAAAATCTAACTTTTTGGCAAGGTCCATCCGCTCTATGGTCACAGATGGAACAATGAAGCCTATCCTGAAAATAGCACCGTCCCTACTGTGACACATGGAGGAGGCTCTATTATGTTCTGGGGCTGCTTTGCTGTATCTGGCTCAGGGTGTCTTGTATCTGTGCAGGGTACAAGGAAATCTCAAGACTATCAAGGGATTCTAGAGAGAAATGAGCTGCCCAGTGTCAGAAAGCTTGGCCTCAGTCGCAGGTCCTGGGTCTGGTAACAGGATAATGACCCAAAACACACAGCTAAAGACACCCAAGAATGGCGAAGAATGCTATATTTTTTTGGGGGGGTGAATATCCCTGATGGGCTTGGATCCGGTGACGTGACCGTCCTGTGTTCATCTGCCAGGAGGTGTAATGCGTTGATGCAGCGTTGTCTGGTATATGATGGCGCCCCAGACTGTATATGACGCTCAGATACCTTATAACCTGTCACTGTAGTGTCTGGTAGCCGGTGCTTTTCGCTCCTGACAGGTGCCCACCGCCCGGGCAGGGCGCCCAGTCTGCGTGTTCCCTTTAACTATTGCAGCTATTTCAGAGATGAGGTCTTCCTCATAAATAATCTGTTGTTTAAACCCCCACAGCCTGCGGAGTTTACAAGTATGCTGCTAAGTTCTGCCCGTCAGGATATTCCTTGTAGTCCTGCCAAGAAGCAAAGGGAACCCGAGGCTTTTATGTGCCCTAATACCCGGCATTGGCTCCAGGGATCAGTATTACCTCAGGATGGGGCACTGGTGTGAATCTCAGACATGGAGCGCGCAATCCGTCTCGTATCATGGCGGTGCATGCCTGTCTGATGATGCCAGGACAGCAGGTGCCCCTGGCAGACAGGAGCGGGGCATAGTAACCCGGCAGCTTCCTATTACATCTTCACTTAGGACACTACAGGAAGGACTTCTGACACTGGGACGGTTATAAATGGATGACATGATCAGGATGTGGCAGATTAAGCAGCAGGGCGATACATTACACGACTAAGCCGCTCATAAAAACTCCAGTCTGTGCACCATGAGACCGGGGGGTAGCAATAGGGGGTGCAGGGGGGCAAGTTCAGTCGGACCCTAGTGTCACCAGTATTAAAAAAAAAAAAATGTTAAAACAGCGCCACCTCTGTTCACAGGTTGTGTGTGGTATTGCAACTTCATTTCAATGATACATTACACGACTAAGCTGCTCATAAAAACTCCAGTCTGTGCACCATGAGCCCGGGGGTAGCAATAGGGGGTGCAGGGGGGCAAGTTCAGTTCTAAAAACAGCGCCACTTCTGTTCACAGGTCGTGTGTGGTATTGCAATTCCATTCAATTCAATGTTGCCAGTCTGCATTGACAGAGGCAAACCATGGTTTGGGGGTGTCGCTGTTTTTCTAATGTATTATATAAATTGATACTATATACGGTATATATTGACACTATATACGGTATATTATCATGTATATTATATTATATTTCCTTCTAAAGTGACTACGGCTATAATGTAATTAACCTTGATATATGTGATAAATGACAATGAACCTAGTAGCAGTGAGAGTGCTCAATATACATCCCACAAGGTAGCCGTATACTGCACCTGTGCCCTTCTGAACTGGCATGGCCGTTGGTACAGAGGGTGCAGACCCCTGTCCTAAAGGAAGAGCTGGGCAATTTCCCTGGAGGACAATAAGGATGGGATCCCTCGGGTCATATGAAAACGATCCAGAATTATTTAGCATTGTATGACGGTATTATTTGTGAAATGACTTGTAGTATTATGTGGGAACTATATGGCAGCATTATGTGGGTTCACAAAAACAAGAAAAGTGAAAAATGTTTGAGAAAATCTCCATTTACCCAAATTTTTATATTGTCTTCAACTGAGACATCACCTGAAGCTCCTGCGCCCTAAAGCAAAATCTGTTATAGAGCCACGTTCATCCCTTGTGCTATTTAGAGTTGGCGGTATATTGTATTTGGTAGAGGGCCCACCAAGGTCCAGGGCCTAGTAGTGACTGCTACAGTTGCACCCCCTATAGTTACACCCCTGCCCCACGTAATGTGGGTTGTATATGGTAGTATTAACTATGCACTATATGGCGGCATTATTATGTTGAGCTATAATTATGGGAAATACAAAAAACCCCTGACTAGATGTTTTCCTACCACCACAGAGAGTCACAGGTACGGTAGGACTTGGCCCTAACACCAACCCTTAAGAATGGCCATACAACAGTTAAAGTGATCACTGGGGGTCCCAACAGTTGGACCCCAGACCAGTCTTGTCATAACTAACCCTTTAACCCTGTAAAAAAAAAAAAAACAACAAGATCCAAAAATAGTTACGGTAAATAAATTATATGCACCCATTGAAAAATACAGCTATTCCCACACACACAAAAAAAACAAGCCCCAATACAACTACATTGATAGGAAAATGAAATAAATTAAGAATAAGAATAGTTCGGTCATGAATATTCTAAGCCCGTGTGACACTAAGGGGTTACATCAGATGGGCAGTCATTGCTGTATTTCCACTGAAACCGTAAATTGGCCATTGATATTATTGGCCGTGCTGTCTGCCGTCCAGAGGTGTAAGACTCGCGACCTCCCTCACAACTGCAGAGTATTTTTATCCTAAAAATCGCCTTGGATCGCTGCGAAGGAAGAAAATATAATGAATGTGAACAAACATGAGATGAATAATTTTACACGTATCCCGTTCCCCCGTCTGACTAAGCCTACCGACAAATAATAGAGCTGCTGCGGGGAACTCAGGAAATACTTGACAGTTTTGGCTCCGCACGGAGTTAGACCAGGTCCAATACTAATGGTGCTGAATTAATGAAGAGCAGATGTGAAGAAAATTTTACGGATCTTTATCATCACTTGGTTCCAATCATCATCGAGATGTTACATTGTGGAAGTATTCAGGGATCGTCTGAAGTCCTTTTCTTTACCACTTTGGAACGACCACCCAAAATTGACTTGGGGAAAAAAAATCATCCAATGGGGTGGTCTTCTCAAAGTTGATGGTGTGTAACCATTGGTCTTCTCAAAGTAGGAAAATATGTAACAAACATGGACCCTATATACAGCCCGTACTGGTGATCTGGTCTATCTGGGACGCTCTTGACAGCCCACTCCGTGGGTCAGAGATTTGGTAATATTCTAACTTCGAAGAGGGCCCAAGAGACCTGGTACTTGGTTCCAATCATCGTAGATGAATTGAGATGTTACACTGTATACTCGACTTGGGTATTGTCTGCAGTCCATTTCTTTACAACTTTGGGACGACCACCCAAAGTTGTCTTGAAAAAAAGTCATCCAATGGGGTGGTCTTCTCAAAGTTGATGGTGTGTAACCAATGGTCTTCTCAAAGAGTAGGAAAATATGTAACAAACATGGACCCTATATACAGCCCGTACTGGTGATCTGGTCTATCTGGGACACTCTTGACGGCCCACTCCATGGGTCAGAGATTTGGTAATGTTCTAACTTCGAAAAGGACCCAAGAGACCTGGTATTTGGTTCCAATCATCATAGGTGAATTGAGATGTTACATTGTATACTCGACTTGGGTATTGTCTGCAGTCCATTTCTTTACAACTTTGGGACGACCAAAGTTGTCTTGAAAAAAAGTCATCCAATGGGGTGGTCTTCTCAAAGTTGATGGTGTGTAACCAATGGTCTTCTCAAAGAGTAGGAAAATATGTAACAAACATGGACCCTATATACAGCCCGTACTGGTGATCTGGTCTATCTGGGACACTCTTGACGGCCCACTCCATGGGTCAGAGATTTGGTAATGTTCTAACTTCGAAAAGGACCCAAGAGACCTGGTATTTGGTTCCAATCATCATAGGTGAATTGAGATGTTACATTGTATACTCGACTTGGGTATTGTCTGCAGTCCATTTCTTTACAACTTTGGGACGACCACCCAAAGTTGTCTTGAAAAAAAGTCATCCAATGGGGTGGTCTTCTCAAAGTTGATGGTTTGTAACCAATGGTCTTCTCAAAGAGTAGGAAAACATGTAACAAACATGGACTCTATATACACCTATGGAAGTAAGCCCCTACTGGTGATCTGGTCTATCTGGGACATTCTTGACAGCCCATTCCGTGGGTCAGAGATTTGGTAATATTTCAACTTCGAAAAGGACCCAATAGACCTGGTACTTGGTTCCAATCATCGTAGATGAATTGAGATGTTACATTGTATACTCTATTCGGGTATTATCTGCAGTCCATTTCTTTATCACTTTGGGATGACCACCCAAAGTTGACTTGAAAAAAAGTCTTCTAGAGGGGTGGTCTTCTGAAAGATGATGGCCAGTCACAAGTGGTCTTCTCAAAGAGTGGAAAAGCATATAAGAAACATGGACCATAAGTATAGCCCTTCAACCAAGCTCATACTGGTAATCTTGTTTTTTGGGTAGATTCTTGACTTCTTGCTCCTTGGGGTTAAAGATTGGAAAATATTTCTACTTCCAACAGGACCTTGGACACCAGGCACAACTCACAAGGTCCTGACACGGGCAAGCAGAGGTACAAAGGACCAAGTGGCTAAATGTACTAGGTCTGTTGGTCAGTAAGCGACATCTTGCTACCAGTGGTGGGCTCAGCGCTTGCCAAAGAAAGCCTGCACCTCAACTCCAATCCAGTCTGAAGTCCATCTACTCCAGACTTACTACTAAGATCAGAGGAGCAGCTTGGAAAGGAATTCATCTGGTGTCATGGTCCGTGGATTCTCACGGTCAAGTTGACCCTTGTACACTAGTTCCCACCTGAGATCTAGATTATCTGGCTGGAGTTGTGAGGACCACTAGAACACTAGAGGTCTTGATTGTAACCAGCGAGGAACATGACTAATTTTGTAGAACCTCTCTAACAGACCTTGTCTTTGAGAAGATCTCTTCCAATCTAGACCAGAGTCCATTCCATTATATCCTAAGTATATCAGCCTCATCTTTGGACCACAGTAAATACATTTTTGGGTGACCGTCTCCCAATACAGTTGGACTTACACAATGTTGAATATTATGGTTGCACTCTTGAAGGTGGAAGAGTGCCAGTAAGTAATTCCGCATGTGGCATTCTGTATCCAGTCCCCAATACATATGTTAGCTGTCTATGGTGATGGAACCCTACGACTGCGAGCTATGCATAGGGGAATGAAAAATAAATTAATAACCATCTAGATTATGTGAGGTCGGAGCCCAGCAGTCTCCGGACTTGGCAAGCGGAGAGTTTGTCTGTGATAAACAGGAGGGAGACATTTCGCTGAAGCAGTACCCAATGCCAGCGTCCCAACAATGTATACAGAAATTTGGCAAGACCTGACCCGGATTAACTGGAGAAACCGAACTGGACAAGGACGTTTTCCAGGCAAGACGGTCGGATTTCTAAAAGACAGATCTTCTCTGACATCAGCCATTTTGCTGTGTTTTTCTATCATTACGGAGGATTTATACAAACCCCGTTAAGTCTCCTGTTGGCCGATGGTTTCCCCGGAGGAAAAGCGTTTGTATAAAGAATGGTTAAGTAGCGTCTTATGGAAGATCAAAATATTTCTGCAAAGATGTAAAATATTTTAATAGCAATATTGACCGTGTATCTGTGCCTGGAATAAGCAGCGGAGCCCTGAATTACATGCAAAAAGTTTCCTCCATGCCAAGAAGATTCTTCAGGACGCCAAAAAAGAGGATTAGAGAAGAATATACAAACTACGGAAACAGAAACACAGCAGGATTTTGTCGCTGGTCCTGGGGGTTCTGGTGGAATAAGATGGCGAGAGAAGATGGTGAAGTTTTTAGAGGAGACCTCCGACAGAGGGCTTCTTGGCAATGCCTTGGTCTTTGATCTTTGCTCCTTTACAACCAATTTGCCAAAAGTAATAAGAAAATCTTGCAAAAAGTTGCATGTTATGGTGGACAAGAAGGATCAAAGGTCTTCACCTTCTCGTCTACAAAAGGCCATCTCATTGAGAAGACCACCCAGTTTATTCTCTGATGGATGTCCATCTCCTTTAAGATGGACTATCCGGAGGAAATACCGCTCAGCTACAAAGAACAATGGGCCATTCTGACACGGTGTCATGTATCTCATGGTGGTTCACTTTGAGAAGGTCACCATTGTAGGAAACCATTTCTGCACTACAATTTTGGGTGGAGAATTACAATAGTTAACATATTTGGTTTAAAGGAAAGCCTACTCGTCAAGGGATCCCTCAAACAAGCAAGTATTGTCCAAAGTAGAGTCAGAACCAGCAGTCGGTAGCCAGGGCAGGTATCTGGCGAAATAATTGACGGCCTAAGATAAACAATGGAGTCAAACTGGTACAAAGATGGATGTTTGTGTGTTTGTGTGTTTGGATGTTTGTTCCTCAATCACACCTACACGGGCGAACAGATTTGTCTGAATATGCGTACATACATACCTTGGGTCCCGGATTGAACGATAGGCTACATGGAATTCCCGTACACCACCGCAATTCACTCCCGTGCCCGGTGCTTCTCACGGTTCAATTCGCTGCAGGACCTGGCACGCTGTAGGACCTGGGATGACGTCATCCCAGCCCTTTCAGCAGCTCACCTGATTGGGTGCCGCTTCTCTATGTGGGCGGAGTTATCGTCCAGCCACCGTCCACACCAACATGTCGTCTCTGAGAGCTCCGGAGCGTCCTGCACAAGGGCCTCTACTCTGGAGAAGCAACAAGTCCGTACGCTGCCCCACCTGTGTGGCCTCACCATGTTACCGCAGTACTCTGCCGCGGCCGGACAGGGGGTCACCTGCGCCGCGCTCTGGAACGCCGGTTCGGCCAGCTGTCCCACAGTGTCTGCCATCTCTGGACACCACAAGTCGGAACATCGGTGCACGGGAAGCCCAGGGTGTGGTGAGGACGGAGCCACAGGTTGGTAGGGGGAAAGGGGACACACGGTCGGCAGAGTCTAGTGGGGGTAAAGGAGGCATGGGGTAGGTAAGACTGGGGAAGGGGGCATGGGGTAGGAGGAAGGAGTGACCACATGGGGAAGCGGGTAGGGACAAAGGGGTTGGCGGGTGCCAAGAGGGAGACCAGATAAAGAGTTCCAGTGGGCCGCAGGGTGGGGGGGCCCGGGGTAGGGGGAAAAAGGGAGCACGGAGTAGGTAACACAGGAGAAGGGGGCATGGGGTTAGGGGGGAAAAGGGCACGTTCCTGGGGGGCAAAGGGGCACAGGGTAGGAGGAAGGAGTGACCACATGGGGAAGCAGGTAGGGAGAAAGGGGGGTGGCGGGCGCCAGGAGGGAGAGGAGGTAAACAGTTCCAGCGGGTTGCATGGTGGGGCCCGAGGGTCCATGGACCCACAGGTGTAGGAAGGGCCCGTTGCGGACACAAGGCAAAGGAACAAGCCTGCACACCGCTCCAGGTGGGTCCCGCAGGGGGTCGAGGTTCCGTGGACGAAATCGCGGGTAAAAGCTAGTAGAACTATAGTTGTCAACAGTTCCAAATTTTTGGTAACAACCAAAGCAATTTTGGCTTCTTCAAGCTCAAAAAGAAACAAGGATTCTTCCATCCCGATCTCAAGGTGGACATTCCTAGGCAAGAGGCTATAGGAGAAGCTCGAGAGAAGTTGTACGAGGAGTGAATAAGAGGAGGACAAATAACTTCAAGCTAAATTCTCCAAAAAGTTGCATTCTGCCATGATCCCGTCGATGGATTCCTTGATCTCTATGGAAAGCTTGAACACAACATCGGTGCCATTCTGGAATCATGAATGGTGCGAGCTCTGGATTCCACTACTATGGCCACCTATAGGACACGTTTTAGCCTGGATTTCTCCTTTAAGAGCTTGGGATGTTTTTGTTTCCCGTAATAGCAGAGTTATACAGCGATGTAGACCTGACCATAACATGAGACGCTAATTAAGCCGTATTATGTAAATTTGGTATTTCTATTATTCCTATTATGCAATGGCGTTGGGTATAAGCGCGGTATTTTCAGGAATGGTGTCAATGTGTAATTAGTCATTACTGCAATAGCCATAAAGTGACACAGATATGAGGTAATGAGATGCCGAGAGCTTTACTAAAGCGCTAATGAGCATAAAAATAGAAGGGAGCTCTCCGAACATAAAGGTCTGAGCCCATGGCAGGCAGCCCGAGGCTTTCACATGTGTACATCACTATTCACATGAAAGGAATAGAGCGGAGGAATTCACAAACTAGTCCGAGCCCTAGTGCACTTTAACCTGAGTATCATCGGCTTGCAGGAAATACTGCAAATTAAGTGGCCATTTCACATAAAGAAAATTCCAGCCGTGCCTGGACTGAAGAGCTCGTAACCCAAGAAGACACGTGAACGAGGGATGAAATGGACACACCAGGCGACTGACCTAAACTGATCCACAGCCATCTCCGCTCGCGGTATTATGTATTTATTACTATTATTGACCTCTGGTTAGAGTGTCGCCCTATACCCTGCAGAGCTATAGGGTGACTGTGGTCAGCCCGACCCCATGGAGAACTGACACAGTCTGTGGCCAAGATCACAAGTATGGACCGTCTATGACATGGCGGGATCTGAGTTTAATTCCGTGTTGTAATAGTTATATTCCTCCCGTGCTTGTGCCGCATTTGTGTCTATACACAGCAGTCAATCAGAGGAGGCAGAGTTGCAGGGGGAGGGAGGGGGCAGCAGCTTCAAACAATGGCGAAATAGGATGGGTGATCCAGACTACCCCAGATTCCCTCTAGTTAATGTACCTAAGTGGTTGTGCCAGACTTGTGCCTATATACAGCAGCCAAACAGAGGAGGCAGAGCTGCAGGGGGAGGGAGGGGGCAGCAGCCTGAACCAATGCTAAGATAAGAGGTAGGTCTCTGTCTACTCCAGCTTCCCTCTAGACATGGTACCAAAACTGTTGTGCCCCCCTTATGTCTATACAAAGCGCGCAATCAAATCAAAAAAAGCTTTATTGGCACGTCCGAATAGATATTTGGCATCGCCAAAGCTAGTAAAGTGTGTGTGTGGGGGGGGAGTTGGATTCGGGTGGGTGAGTGGTGGGTATGGGGGGGTGGGGGGGGGTGGTTTGGGGTATAACAGTCCATGGAGTCTCATCTTCCTCTTAGTTAGTGACCGCTATATGGGGAGGTGGGGTGGGTGGTTTGGGGTATAACAGTCCGTGGAGTCTCATCTTCCTCTTTGTTGGTGACCGCTATATGGGGAGGTGGGACAGAGCTGCAGGAGGAGGAGGGGGTGGCAACTTAAACCAATGATGAGATAGAAGATGTGTCTGAGACTGCTCCAGCTTTCCTCTAAGCATTATACCTAAGTGATTGTGCAAGACTTATGTATATAAAGTGGTCAATCAGAAAAGGCAGAGCTACAGGAGAGGAAGGGGGTCGTGTCCTAGACTATTGCTAAAATAGGAGGTATGTCTTAGACAACCCTGGTTTCCCTCTGTTGTGCTGGACTTGTGTCTATACACAGCAGCCAATCAGAAGAGGCAGAGCTGCAGTAGGAGGAAGGGGGTAGAAGCATGAACCATTGATGAGACAGGAGGTGTGTCTAAGACTACCAGACTACCCCCAGGTTCTCTCTAGGTACTGCACTTTATACTGGACGTGTATCTATATACAGAAACCAATCAGGGGAGGCAGAGCTTCAGGGGGAGGGAGGGGGCAGCAGCAGGAACCCATGCTAAAACTATCCCAGAGTCCCTCTAGGCATTGTATCTAATCTGTTGTATCTATACATAGCAGACAATCACAGGGGGCAGAGCTGCAGGGGGAGGAAGGGGGCAGCCGCCTAAACCAGTGATGAAACAGGAGACGTGTCTTAAAGGGGCTCTATCAGCAAAATCATGCTTAGAACCCCACATATGCGTGAATAAGGCTATTCAGGCGCCGGTAAAGTTATATTAAACTACCCCCCCCGTTTTAAAACAAAACCCTAAAACTGAATATGTTCAACTTACCGAACGTGCACGGTGGGCGGGCATTCAGGGTCCGACGTCATCTTCAGCCACGCATCCTCTTCCAGCGATGTCCTCGGGTCCCATCTAACTAGCCAACTGACTTTGATCAAAAATGGCGCGGGTGCATGCGCAGTTGAATGCTGCTTCTACTACTGCTACTGCGCATACGCCCGCGCCATTTTTTATCATTGTCAGTTCGCTAGTTAGATGGGACCCGAGGACATCACTGGAAGTCACCCCAGCTAAACTGTAGTCCCAGATCACAGCTGTGCCCTTATAGGACTGCCCTGATCTGATGTATTGGGGTCACCACTACCCAAGAAATGTACTCGTTTCCTGCTTGGCATAGATTTCATTTCTGGTGTCGGGGAAATTAAAGTCAGGGCAGTGGATTAAAACTGGACAATGGACAAATCCCCCCCCCCCCCCAATGTTTCTTCTAAAATAGCACTGTGTCCCAATAAAAGGGACGAGGAGCACATAACAGATCCCTAAGAACTGATGAGAGCCCAACTCATGGACCTGCTAACTGGAATATCCCTTTAAATATTCCTTATGGTACCACTAGATGGTAGTAGTAATGTATAATACAGTATAGTGACCCGCTTCTATAAGGTATTTTGCTCAGTAGGGGGCAGCAGAGAACTTTCCTACAAGCTCATTAAACCCAATGGAAAAGTGAAATATTCAAAAGGGCGGCCTGGACATCGGCATGTGCAAAATAACATACATAGTGGAGTTCAGTGGCAAGACAGACCAGGTCGGGGGGGGGGGGGGGGTGCCTATTAAGGTACAGGGCTCTTATATATCACTATATTTGGCCCCCTTCTATTTCTGCTCCCTCACTACTTGCCACTGTCTAGGTCAAATATACAATAGTCATGTGTACAGACTTGTGTTTGCTGTATAGTGACAAAGCTTTGTTACAATATGGTTTCTACATTGTATCAACTAGAGAGTGTTCTCTCCATGACACATTCCATGGGGTCCCAGCCATCAGTGGGGTCCCATTGTGTTGTGATTGTTTTGTTTTATTTAAATTTTGCTGTTACCTATTTTATTTTTATTGGGACTGGTAAAAGGGACAAAATATTTAGTTGTGATCAAATAAGGGAGCAATATACAGAGTTGGAGATAGTATACTGTGTGGGGGTCAGTGAAGGGGGCAATATACTGTGTAAGGACCAATAAAGTGGACAGTACCTTGTTTAGGGCTAGTAGAGGGGCCTGTATACTGTGTGAGGTCAGTAAAGGGGGCTTTATACTGTTTGGGGGCCAATACAAATGGTGTATACTGTGTAGGGTCAGTGAAGGGGGAATTATACTGTGTGAGGTCTGTGAAGGGGGCATTATAATGTGTGAGGTCAGTGAAGGGGGCATTATACTATGTGGAGTCAGTGAATGGGGCATTATACTGTGTGAGGTCAGTGAAGGGGGCATTATACTGTGTGGAGTCAGTGAAGGGGGCATTATACTGTGTGAGGTCAGTGAAGGGGGCATTATAATGTGTGAGGTCAGTGAAGGGGGCATTATACTATGTGGAGTCAGTGAATGGGGCATTATACTGTGTGAGGTCAGTGAAGGGGGCATTATACTGTGTGAGGTCAGTGAAGGGGGCATTATACTGTGTGAGGTCAGTGAAGGGGGCATTATACTGTGTGAGGTCAATGAAGGGGGCATTATACTGTGTGAGGTCAGTGAAGGGGGCGGTATACTGTGTAGGGTCAGTGAAGGGGGCATTATAATGTGTGAGGTCAGTGAAGGGGGCATTATACTCTGTCGAGTCAGTGAAGGGGGCATTATACTGTGTGGAGTCAGTGAAGGGGGCATTATACTGTGTGGAGTCAGTGAAGGGGGCATTATACTGTGTGGAGTCAGTGAAGGGGGCATTATACTGTGTGAGGTCAGTGAAGGGGGCATTATGCTGTGTGAGGTCAGTGAAGGGGACATTATTCTGTGTGAGGTCAGTGAAGGGGGCATTATACTGTGTGAGGTCACTGAAGGGGGCATTATACTGTGTGGAGTCAGTGAACGGGGCATTATACTGTGTGGAGTCAGTGAAGGGGACATTATACTGTGTGAGGTCAGTGAAGGGGGCATTATGCTGTGTGAGGTCAGTGAAGGGGACATTATTCTGTGTGAGGTCAGTGAAGGGGGCATTATACTGTGTGAGGTCACTGAAGGGGGCATTATACTGTGTGGAGTCAGTGAAGGGGGCATTATACTGTGTGAGGTCAGTGAAGGGGGCATTATACTATGTGAGGTCAGTGAAGGGGGCATTATACTGTGTGAGGTCAGTGAAGGGGGCATTATACTGTGTGAGGTCACTGAAGGGGGCATTATACTGTGTGGAGTCAGTGAAGGGGGCATTATACTGTGTGAGGTCAGTGAAGGGGGCATTATACTGTGTGAGGTCAGTGAAGGTGGCATTATACTGTGTGAGGTCAGTGAAGGGGGCATTATACTGTGTGAGGTCAGTGAAGGGGGCATTATACTATGTGAGGTCAGTGAAGGGGGCATTATACTGTGTGAGGTCAGTGAAGGGGGCATTATACTGTGTGAGGTCACTGAAGGAAGCATTATACTGTGTGGAGTCAGTGAAGGGGGCATTATACTGTGTGAGGTCAGTGAAGGGGGCATTATACTGTGTGAGGTCAGTGAAGGGGGCATTATACTGTGTGGAGTCAGTGAAGGGGGCATTATACTGTGTGGGGTCAGTGAAGGGGGCATTATACTGAGTGAGGTCAATGAAGGGGGCATTATACTTTGTGGAGTCAGTGAAGGGGGCATTATACTGTGTGGAGTCAGTGAAGGGGGCATTATACTGTGTGGAGTCAGTGAAGGGGGCATTATACTGTGTAGATCGGTGAAGGGGGCATTATACTGAGTAGGGTCAGTGAAGGGGGCATTATACTGTGTGGAGTCAGTGAAGGGGGCATTATACTGTGTGAGGTCAGTGAAGGGGGCATTATAATGTGTGAGGTCAGTGAAGGGGGCATTATACTATGTGGAGTCAGTGAATGGGGCATTATACTGTGTGAGGTCAGTGAAGGGGGCATTATACTGTGTGAGGTCAGTGAAGGGGGCATTATACTGTGTGAGGTCAGTGAAGGGGGCATTATACTGTGTGAGGTCAATGAAGGGGGCATTATACTGTGTGAGGTCAGTGAAGGGGGCGGTATACTGTGTAGGGTCAGTGAAGGGGGCATTATAATGTGTGAGGTCAGTGAAGGGGGCATTATACTCTGTGGAGTCAGTGAAGGGGGCATTATACTGTGTGGAGTCAGTGAAGGGGGCATTATACTGTGTGGAGTCAGTGAAGGGGGCATTATACTGTGTGGAGTCAGTGAAGGGGGCATTATGCTGTGTGAGGTCAGTGAAGGGGACATTATTCTGTGTGAGGTCAGTGAAGGGGGCATTATACTGTGTGAGGTCACTGAAGGGGGCATTATACTGTGTGGAGTCAGTGAAGGGGGCATTATACTGTGTGGAGTCAGTGAAGGGGGCATTATACTGTGTGAAGTCAGTGAAGGGGGCATTATGCTGTGTGAGGTCAGTGAAGGGGACATTATTCTGTGTGAGGTCAGTGAAGGGGGCATTATACTGTGTGGAGTCAGTGAAGGGGGCATTATACTGTGTGGAGTCAGTGAAGGGGGCATTATACTGTGTGAGGTCAGTGAAGGGGGCATTATACTGTGTGAGGTCACTGAAGGGGGCATTATACTGTGTGGAGTCAGTGAAGGGGGCATTATACTGTGTGAGGTCAGTGAAGGGGGCATTATACTGTGTGAGGTCAGTGAAGGGGGCATTATACTGTGTGAGGTCACTGAAGGTGGCATTATACTGTGTGAGGTCAGTGAAGGTGGCATTATACTGTGTGAGGTCAGTGAAGGGGGCATTATACTATGTGAGGTCAGTGAAGGGGGCATTATACTGTGTGAGGTCAGTGAAGGGGGCATTATACTGTGTGAGGTCACTGAAGGGGGCATTATACTGTGTGGAGTCAGTGAAGGGGGCATTATACTGTGTGAGGTCAGTGAAGGGGGCATTATACTGTGTGAGGTCAGTGAAGGTGGCATTATACTGTGTGAGGTCAGTGAAGGGGGCATTATACTGTGTGGAGTCAGTGAAGGGGGCATTATACTGTGTGGGGTCAGTGAAGGGGGCATTATACTGAGTGAGGTCAGTGAAGGGGGCATTATACTTTGTGGAGTCAGTGAAGGGGGCATTATACTGTGTGTAGTCAGTGAAGGGGGCATTATACTGTGTGGAGTCAGTGAAGGGGGCATTATACTGTGTAGATCGGTGAAGGGGGCATTATACTGTGTGGAGTCAGTGAAGGGGGCATTATACTGTGTGAGGTCAGTGAAGGGGGCATTATGCTGTGTGAGGTCAGTGAAGGGGACATTATTCTGTGTGAGGTCAGTGAAGGGGGCATTATACTGTGTGAGGTCACTGAAGGGGGCATTATACTGTGTGGGGTCAGTGAAGGGGGCATTATACTGTGTGGAGTCAGTGAAGGGGGCATTATACTGTGTGAAGTCAGTGAAGGGGGCATTATGCTGTGTGAGGTCAGTGAAGGGGACATTATTCTGTGTTAGGTCAGTGAAGGGGGCATTATACTGTGTGGAGTCAGTGAAGGGGGCATTATACTGTGTGGAGTCAGTGAAGGGGGCATTATACTGTGTGAGGTCAGTGAAGGGGGCATTATGCTGTGTGAGGTCAGTGAAGGGGACATTATTCTGTGTGAGGTCAGTGAAGGGGGCATTATACTGTGTGAGGTCACTGAAGGGGGCATTATACTGTGTGGAGTCAGTGAAGGGGGCATTATACTGTGTGAGGTCAGTGAAGGGGGCATTATACTATGTGAGGTCAGTGAAGGGGGCATTATACTGTGTGAGGTCAGTGAAGGGGGCATTATACTGTGTGAGGTCACTGAAGGGGGCATTATACTGTGTGGAGTCAGTGAAGGGGGCATTATACTGTGTGAGGTCAGTGAAGGGGGCATTATACTGTGTGAGGTCAGTGAAGGTGGCATTATACTGTGTGAGGTCAGTGAAGGGGGCATTATACTGTGTGGAGTCAGTGAAGGGGGCATTATACTGTGTGGGGTCAGTGAAGGGGGCATTATACTGAGTGAGGTCAGTGAAGGGGGCATTATACTTTGTGGAGTCAGTGAAGGGGGCATTATACTGTGTGGAGTCAGTGAAGGGGGCATTATACTGTGTAGATCGGTGAAGGGGGCATTATACTGAGTAGGGTCAGTGAAGGGGGCATTATACTGTGTGGGGTCAGTGAAGGGGGCATTATACTGAGTGGGGTCAGTGAAGGGGGCATTATACTGTGTGGGGTCAGTGAAGGGGGTATTATACTATTTGAGGTCAATGAAGGGGGCATTATACTGTGTGGGGTCAGTGGCATTTACCAGGCAAGATAGCACAGCATGCAGCACTCCTGTATCCACATTTCTTGATCACTAGGGGGCAGTTCTTGTAAAGAGGAGATTTTATATTTGTTGGTCCCCAGAAATCCCAAATAACGTTATGATCATCCAGCATGATGCCAGAACAAAGGTACCAGTAAGTAAAGATATGGGCATAGCTATATGGGGCACAGGTAGCAGTTGCATCCTGACCTTGGTAGATGAGGAAACTCATAAGATGAAGCTAGTATAATACATGGTGCCTGTTAGGTGGGGAACCTGGTATGGACTTTGCAAAGGCCTCCGAACTGTCTAGCCCCAAAGCTGGGACACTATGATAGCGGTGTCAGATCAATGGACCCACTCACGGATCTGCCCCTGCACCTTCTAAATTAAAGGTGGGAAGGAGAATCTGAGAGAATAATATGACAGTGACTGCCATGTATAACTATAGAGGTCGTTCTGGCTATAGCTACAATTGGGCCGAGAAGCCGGAGTGACCCACAGGTCGCCCTCACCACACTGGGGCCGGATAAACCTTTATGATCTCCTTTGATCGGTCTATGCATTGTAAATGTATCCCCCCTGCCCTCTGGTGCACTGGAGTGAGAAGATTTATCATACACAGCCTTCCACTGTCAGAAAGGAGAATATTGGCTCTTTAATGATAAAATAGCAGTTGGTCAGCAGCATATAGTCAAGGGGGGATTCTGTGGGGGAGACTGTGACAAAAAGTGGGGGGCACTGTCAATGGATGGGAACGATGGGAAGCTTCAGGGTGGTCTGGGCTGGATAGAGGAGAAAAAGCAAATATAAATGCTGCTAAAATGTACAGATGGGAGAAGCTTTTGCACCCGGGCACATGAGCACCAGGATTTTGCACGTTCCACTCCTCCCTTTACATTATTTTTTTGCAATTATTCCTTCCACGACGCAGGAAGTGACACTTTGGCCGCCCGAGCTGGTGATGCGATAAAGCCCAGGATTGTCCTGCTGAAGGAATCCTCAGTGTGTACGACACTAGACAGATCTTCATTGTGGCTCTGGGGGGGCGGGCGCGCTGCTGCAGCCTCCTTGTCTTTCCCTTTTAACTTTTGTCTCCAGTTTTCACAAAAGGGGAACAGTCCGGCGCATTGTCCGCAGCTCTTCCTACTGATGGGATCTGGAGCGCTTGCAAAATGTTGCTGATTAACCGCAAATATGTCAAGATTGTAGGGGGAGGGGGGCGGGGGGGGCTTCACACTTCGGGCACTGTACAGCGCATTTCTTGTTGGCGGCTCGGTGGACAGCATGCACTTGTTATTTATGAATGAATTCTCTTCAATGAAGGCTGCATGTGGTTGGCATGGCTTCAATGTCTCCAGCAGACAGGCAGAGGGTCAGTACATGAGACGTACGGCCGAATGAATGTTTCCCATTAAGGGGTAATTACATTAGATCTCAGCACGACAAGATCATCGCTTTCTGCCAATTACCGCGCCGCACTTTAGTCACTAACCTTAACAGAATTAATCTCGGCAATAATTTTTATCACGTCGCGGCCATCATTGGGATGCAAAGGCTAATGGGAGTTTATTTTAGTGCGCAGCAATTATCCACCAGCCGCTAATGATACAGAAAGCTGCTTAAAGGGTCAACTCCACCTAAAGAAATCAGTCAATTTACAGCCCTGTGAACAAGTATTCACACCCTTCACCCGACACTACCCACAATGTGTAACGCTGTTATTGGGGGCATGGTCAGAGGTGAAAGGGGCCTGGTGTAAAAGCTCATCATGACCCCCCCCCCCCCCCAGCACAACTTTACACAAGAGTTGCCCTGCGAGCTCCAGGGGCTCATGTGTCCTGGGGCAAAAGCTCAGCTTAGGTGCAACTTCTCATAACCGTCAGCAGAGTTCCAGCATTTTAGCAGCATTTACGTTTTCCTTTCCTTCTCTATCTGGCCCAGACCACCATGATGACGTCACAACATGCCTGTACCAGTATTCCCATCCACTGCTCGAGCCAACACATAGTCCTAGTGCCTTATATTGTGCCACAGACTTCCCCACAAAAGCCTGTGAGTCCTGCTCCCCACCCCCCCACTCATAGAGAAAGCCTGTGAGTCCTGCTCCCCCACTCATAGAGAAAGCCTGTGAGTCCTGCTCACCCCCCACTCATAGAGAAAGCCTGTGAGTCCTGCTCCCCCCACTCATAGAGAAAGCCTGTGAGTCCTGCTCCCCCCACTCATAGAGAAAGCCTGTGAGTCCTGCTCCCCCCCACTCATAAGGAAAGCCTGTGAGTCCTGCTCCCCCCACTCATAGAAGAAAGCCTGTGAGTCCTGCCCCACCACTCATAGAAGAAAGCCTGTGAGTCCTGCTCCCCCTCATAGAGAAAGCCTGTGAGTCCTGCTCACCCCCCACTCATAGAGAAAGCCTGTGAGTCCTGCTCCCCCCACTCATAGAGAAAGCCTGTGAGTCCTGCTCCCCCCCACTCATAGAGAAAGCCTGTGAGTCCTGCTCACCCCCCACTCATAGAAGAAAGCCTGTGAGTCCTGCCCCCCCACTCATAGAAGAAAGCCTGTGAGTCCTGCTCCCCCCACTCATAGAGAAAGCCTGTGAGTCCTGCTCCCCCCACTCATAGAGAAAGCCTGTGAGTCCTGCTCCCCCCACTCATAGAAGAAAGCCTGTGAGTCCTGCCCCACCACTCATAGAAGAAAGCCTGTGAGTCCTGCTCCCCCTCATAGAGAAAGCCTGTGAGTCCTGCCCCCCCCCCCACTCATAGAGAAAGCCTGTGAGTCCTGCTCCCCCCACTCATAGAGAAAGCCTGTGAGTCCTGCTCCCCCCACTCATAGAGAAAGCCTGTGAGTCCTGCCCCCCCCCCCCCCACTCATAGAGAAAGCCTGTGAGTCCTGCCCCCCCACTCATAGGGCTAGTTCACACGTGAGTATAAGGGGAGGTTTTTGACAGCGGATTTCGCGTCCAAAACCTCCCCTTATAATGGTGGTCTATGGAGACCGCCGGGCTTCTGTTCTCCGCTAGCGGCGAGCTGCTGCTAGCGGAGAAAAGAAAGGACATGTCCTTTCTTCAGGCGGAAGCCGCGCTGTCTCAGTCGCGCGGCTTCCGCCCCCCGCAGCTCCCTCCTATGTCGGCTCATTCATTTGAGCCGACAGCAGAGGGTTAAGCCGCGACAGCGATGGTCGCGGCGGGCGGGTTTTGACAAGAGAGAGACGCGGCTCGCCGCGTCTCTCTCTGTGTCAAAACCCGCGCGGGCAGTTCACGTGTGAACTAGCCCATAGAAGAAAGCCTGTGAGTCCTGCCCCCCCACACTCATAGAGAAAGCCTGTGAGTCCTGCTCCCCCCACTCATAGAGAAAGCCTGTGAGTCCTGCTCCCCCACTCATAGAGAAAGCCTGTGAGTCCTGCCCCCCCACTCATAGAGAAAGTCTGTGAGTCCTGCTCCCCCCACTCAGAGAAAGCCTGTGAGTCCTGCTCCCCCACTCATAGAGAAAGCCTGTGAGTCCTGCCCCCCCACTCATAGAGAAAGTCTGTGAGTCCTGCTCCCCCCACTCAGAGAAAGCCTGTGAGTCCTGCTCCCCCACTCATAGAGAAAGCCTGTGAGTCCTGCCCCCCACTCATAGAGAAAGCCTGTGAGTCCTGCTTCCCCCACTCATAGAGAAAGCCTGTGAGTCCTGCTCCCCCCACTCATAGAGAAAGCCTGTGAGTCCTGCCCCACCACTCATAGAAGAAAACCTGTGAGTCCTGCTCCCCCTCCCCCCCACGCTCATAGAGGGGCTATAATAACATCTGGAGGTGAACAGAAGCCGCTGAAGTAATAGGAGCCCAAGTCCCATCCTGATATATAATATAATACACGTATATGTTCTAGAAGAGAATATAATAAATGTAAAGTCATTGTGAGGAGGTGACTGAGGACAGTTGACATTTGGGTGACGTCGGGTCCTCGTGGTCCGGTGAATGCCATCCGTTTGGTCTTCCTCCAGGTCTGGCTCTACAATCACATAAAGCTCTATAGGCAGACAAGAGATTTGCTGCGGTGGGGACGACATTTTATGAGCCTGCAGACATCTAAAGCTTCACTTATGACTACAAATCCATAATTAAGTACAGGCAGAACCTAATAGTCGCAGACCGCGGCATCTGATACATTGATGGACACCAACACCATCAGAGGATTAGTGGGACTGAACTGGGTCAGTCTGGGTTCTCAACCAGGAATCAGACACAAGAGGTTCTCAATGCCAATGTAATCCCTCCAAAGTAGTAAAGTCAGTCACTTAGATAGCACAGTGTGGTCGGGCGTGACAGCCACGTCCTACAACATCAACGCTCTTACCTTGGTTACGATGGAGTTTTCATGTCGGGTCACTGTGCACAAATGTAGCAGAGCTCAGCCAAGCTTCTCGGTGCGTAGTCGGAGTTGCAATGGTTGTGCATTGTGATATTGCCTGCATATAACTCAATATCAAAGTCATTCCTGCAACTAAGGCCGGGGTCACATCTGCGTTCGAGGAGTCCGCTTCCCTTCCAAAGGGAAACCTATACACATAGGAAAGTGGTTACCTGGGAAAGCACGCGGACCCCGTAGAGTATAATGGGGTCTGTGTGGTTTCGGCTCGGCTGCTTGCTATCATTGGGTAGAGCCATCGCTGCTAGGGTTGAGCGATCGGGTTCCGAAAAGATCGGATCCTGATCGGTGATCGAGCAAATTTCACGATCGGGATCGGCTGGAAAATGATCAGAAATCGGATTTTGAAATCTCAAGATTGGTTCAACCCTAAAAGTGACTTTTCCCATAGAGAAGCATTGACTAGGGTGGAGCAATCGGGATCGGGAAAGATCGGATCCCGATCGGCGATCGAGCAAATTTCACAATCGGAAAATGATCAGAAATCGGATTTTGAAATCTCAAGATCGGCTCAACCCTAAAAGTGACTTTTCCCATAGAGAAGCATTGACTAGCGTGGAGCGATCAGGATCGGGAAAGATCGGATCCCAATCGGCGATCGAGCAAATTTCACAATCGGGATCGGCTGGAAAATGATCAGAAATCGGATTTTGAAATCGACCCTGAAATCTCAAGATCGGCTCAACCCCAGTCACTGCCACTTCTCCTGATCACGTGATGGACGTTGCCCTGATCCATCCTAAAGGCAATGTTAAAATAAAAATGGACGTTCCTTCTGTCATAAAGGCGATGGAAGGTTCTCCAATCCGTCAGTCAGGACAGACACGAGCAGATTGTCTTCCATCGATCTAGCAATCCTTACTGGGATTGAGCCGATCTTGAGATTTCAGGATCGTTTTTAAAATCCGATTTTCGATCATTTTCCAGCGATTTGCTCAATCGCCGATCAGGATCCGATCTTTCCCCATCCCGATCGTTCACCTTATTGTCTTCTGATGGTTCAGAACAAGAGACCCACAACAGTATTGTGAACCGCGCCTAACAATGGGACGCCGCAGAGTGACCTCTCCCCACAACTATTATACTACAGACCCTGGGGCCGATTTATTAAGACCACTGCACTGTACACTGCAGGCCCCGTATCTACGTTTGCTGAATGACCCAGCTTTATTTAGAGAGCATGGACAATCCCTTTAAAAGGTGGTGCCGTTAAGGACACTTATCCCCATCTACAGGACAGCGGATAGGTTTATGGTCTGCTGGGGCCTTGTAGATGGAGTGCTGTTGTACTTGCGTGATCGGCGCTCCATTCACTTCTATGTGACTACAGGATCGGTTGGAGATTCCAGTCCCATAGAAGTGGATGGAGCGCCATTACAATGAACACAACTCTCCTCGTTGCCCATAGCAATCAATCACAGCGCAGCTTTCGGTTTTCAAGAGCCCTCAAGAGCGCTCTGATTGGTTGCTAGGAATTTTATTAAATCTGCCCCAGTATGTTATGGCGGATCCTTCACATGGCGGCCGCCTGCACACAAGATGGATACCAGGGACGTATAAGGTGGTCCATTGGGATCCATCCAAGTGTGCACCCAATTACGGGAAATAATAGAGAATATGTGGTGTGAATAGTGCCAGACAAAATCTGTACTGAATAATAATGATGATAATAATGAAAGATAATAATAATAATAATAATATTACAGTTACCAATGATAATACCGTGTTTCCCCGAAAGTAAGACAGTGTCCTACATTCTTTTTACCCCCAAAAAGTCCCACTATGTCTTACTTTCGGGGTATGTCTTATATTGGAAAAAAAATGTCGACAGGGGTTAATGTGAGGGAGGACATGGTGGGGTTAACTGCTATTAATGTCAGGCACATGGAGTTACTGAAACTAAATTAATAACTCTAAATGCCTGACATTAAGGGTGCATTCACACTGAGTAAACGCTAGCTTATTCTGAACGTAAAACACGTTCAGAATAAGCGGCGTCTAAAGCAGCTCCATTCATTTCTATGGGAGCGGGGATACGAGCGCTCCCCATAGAAATGAATGGGCTGCTTCTTTCACTCCGTGCAGTCCCATTGAAGTGAATGGGGAGTGCCCGCGTGTACGCTCCGGCATGAGCAGAGCTTGCCGTATACGCCGGCACTCCCCATTCACTTCAATGGGACTGCACGGAGTGAAAGAAGCAGCCCATTCATTTCTATGGGGAGCGCTCGTATCCCCGCTCCCATAGAAATGAATGGAGCTGCTTTAGACGCCGCTTATTCTGAACGTGTTTTACGTTCAGAATAAGCTAGCGTTTACTCAGTGTGAATTCACCCTAATAGGCAGAGTACAGCCTGTACCTGGTGTTTTCTTTTTTCACTTTCACTTTGCTGGGAGCTTCTCCTTCCCTCTGCTCTGCTCCGTCTCTTGTGTGCAGTATGGAGACGGCAGGAGCCCTCACTGCAGGCGGGACCTGGATCTCTATAGGGATAAGCTCCGCCCCCTGAGCTCACTTCTCTCCTCTCATTGGTGGGCAGAGAGCAGCCAGAGAAAGAGGAGCGTCCTGAAAGCACTGAAGGGACGCTCCTCTGCTGCAGCTGCTTCCGTGCCAGCCAGATATGCCTCGCGTGCCAAGAGCGGCACATGTGCCAGGGGTTGCCGACCCCTGGTTTACTATGTCTTACTTTCGGGGTACGTCTTACATTAGCCCACCCCCCAAAAGTCCCACTACGTCTTACTATCGGGGGTGTCTTACTATCGGGGAAACAGGGTAATAATGATATTTATGATATTGTTCCCTGAAGAAAAGAATTGGTAAAAAAAATAATATGAATAAGAAATAAGAATCTCAATGAATATTTTCCCTGCCCTGCAGCACTGGCCCCCAATGTACTGACCACCCAATGTACAACACTCCTGCCTCTCCAAATGTGCAGCACTTCTGACCCCCTGATGTGCAACACTACCGACTCCCCCGAAATGCAGCACTCCTGACTCTCCCAATGTGCAGCACTTCTGACCCCCTGATGTGCAGCACTCCTAAACCCCCCAATGTGCAGCACTTCTGACTCTCCTCATGTGCAGAACTCCTGACCCCTCAATGTGCAACACTCCTGACTCCCCCTGAAATGCACCACTTCTGACTCTCCGGATGTGCAGCACTCCTGACCACCCAATGTGCAGCACTCCTGACTCTCCCAATGTACAGCACTCCTGTCTCTACCAATGTGCAGCACTTCTGACTCTCCCCCTGAAATGCAGCACTCCTGACTCTCCCAATGTGCAGCACTCCTGACACCTCTTAGATGCAGCACTTCTGACTCCCCCAATGTACAGCACTCCCGACTCCCTCGAAATGCAGCACTCCTGATTCCTCTGATGTGCAGCACTTTTGATCCCCTGAAATGCAGCAATCCTGAGCCCCAATGTGCAGCACTTTAACTCTCCCAATGTGCAAAACTCCTGACTCGCCCGAAATGCAGCACTCCTGATTCCCCTGACGTGCAACACTCCTGACAACCCCACAATGCAACACTTCTGACTCCCCCGATGTGCAGCACTCCTGAACCCTTGATAATCCTTGATAGGGGCATAATGGGCATAGCGGTCATGGCAGCGACTATGGGGCCTGTGACCTTGGGGAGCCTAGATGGATCTTAGCCCCCCCTGTTTTTTTTCACTTACCTATCCCTTCTCCTGTCCACTGCCTCCTTCACTTAGGCCTCCAGGGGGCACAACATATTATATCCTAGATTTCACATCAAGACAGTGATCTACCATAAAATGATATGATTGGAGTGCCCCTTTAACAAAATAAAAACGGACCCATCAGAAGTGAATGACATTAAGGGGTTAATGTTTGGGTCCAGACTATCTGGTGTGTATTTTCCCGTGTGTGTTACTTCTCAGCGGTGTTTGAGCGGCAGCGCGGAGGGGACATGACAGCCTCATTCTGCTTTGTCACATTTCATTGACACTACAAGTCACTGCCAGAAGATCTCCGGGTAAGCGATACACACAGGATAATCCGGCTGCATCCAACTCTAAGACATGTGTTTGATGGATATGAATGTTACATGGAGCCACAAAGTCCGCATGGTTTGATGTCTGACACTGAGGCCCAACATTTCACTATGACATCACTCGCTCGGCCCCTAATGTGAACCCCTCACCATGAAATTACATGTATAAAACCAATTACAAAACGGGTAATTGCGCAGGGACGCTTGTAGAAGATATTCAACCAAGGAGACCGAAAATCTGCTGATGTACTGCTCACCGAGGATCAGTGCTGTGCACCTTTGGCCATCATTGCAAATATCTGGTCCCTACACAGGCAGAGCTGGCTGGGCTATAGTATAGTGTAGTATAGTAAAGTATGGTACCTTTATCTTGGTGTATCGCTCACCGGGGGGATCATCACGAAGTAAAGATTTTGTAATCTGTTGGAAGAAAAGGAAGAGGTGATAATATACATTTTATTCCAATCAAATTTTAATCCAGAAACAGCGCCTCTGCTGTCTATGGGTCATGTCAGGTATTGCAGCCCCAGTCAATTTTTTTCTTTTTTTATGTAGATTGTGGGCCCCATATAGGGATTACAATGTACGTTTTTCCCTATCAGTATGTCTTTGTAGAATGGGAGGAAATCCATGCAAACACGGGGAGAACAAACTCCTTGCAGATGTTGTTCCTGGTGGGATTCGAACCCAGGACCCCAGCGCTGGCGGGGCCCAGTGGTGAACTTTTGACATGGTCCAAAGCATGTAGCAGCTGTCGCCCTGTGGCAGCTGCCTCTGCTACAGCGGTAGTTACGCCACTGGCTGCAAGGCTGCAGTGCTAACCACTGAGCCACCATGTTGCCCCTTACTGAACCCAATTCAATCCTTAAAAAAAAAATAAGATATTAGATCAGACCTCATAATTAATACAGAAATAAAAATGATTCGGATCTCAGGCTATATCAAATAATATATACCGTGTCACAAACCCTAAGCTTAATTCAGTTTAGACCCCAGTAAAATTTAGACCATAAAAGTGCTCAAAGAAAATTTAGACCTAAGATCCGACCTCAAACAAAATTTGGAGACAAGATTAGATCCCAGAATAAACTCAGACCACAAGACCATAAAATGAATTCAAACCACAGATAAGACCACAACATTAATTTAGAAACCAAAAGTCCCCAAAGTAAATTCGGTCCCAAAATCCAACTCCACAATAAATTCAGACCTTAGACCATACCTCAAAACTAATTCAGATCTCAAAATAACCACCAACCCCAGATCAGATCCAAGAATACATTTAGACCCCAAAACTGTAAAATGAATTTAAACCCCACAAGAGACCCCAAACTAAATTCAGTCCGCAAAGAAAATTCAGACTCCAAAATAAATTCAGACCCAAGATCAAAGCCCAGCTCAAACCTCAAAATGCATTCAGACCTTAAAGGGATTCTACCACTAAAACCCTTTTTTTTGTGCATAAGACGTCAGAATAGTCTTTAGAAAGTCTATACGTCTCTTACCTTTAGATGAGATCTCCGCCGCGCCGTTCCTTAGAAATAATGGGTTTTACCAGTATGTAAATTAGTTCTCTCACAGCGATGGGGGCGTCCCCACTGCTGCTAGAGAACACGATCCGGCAATGCCTCTATCTTCGCCTGGATCCTCCCCTTCTTTCATCGTCTTTCTTCGGCGTCACCTCCAACACCTGCGCAGTTGACTCTGCCAGTGAGACACTAGTAAAGCCGACTGCGCATGCGCGGAATTGTGGCCTAGGAACTACGGCCGCCAGCCGGCATGCGCAGTCGACTCTACTAGTGTCTCACTGGCAGAGCCAACTGCGCAGGCGTCGGAGGTGCCGAAGAAAGACGACGAAAGAAGGGGAGGATCCAGCCGAAGATAGAGGCATCGCAGGATCGTGTTCTCGAGCAGCAGTGGGGACGCCCCCATCGCATTTCCAGTGCTGGGGCCCGACCCCATCGCTGCAAGAGAACTAATTTGCATACCGGTAAAAACCGGTATTTCTAAGGAACGGCGCGGCGGAGATCACATCTAAAGGTAAGAGACGAATAGCCTTTCTAAAGACCAGAAAATAAATTTAGAAACTAAAAGTCCCCAAAATGAACTCAGATTTCAAAATAAATTCAGATTAAAAATTTGACTCCACACTAAATTCAGACCCCAGACCAAACCTCAAAATGGATTCAGACCCCAAAATCATCACAAACCCCATATCAAATACCAAAATAAATTCAAATCCAAGACCCAAAACCATAAAATTAATTAAAACCCCATAAAAAACACTAAAATTCTCCAAAGTAAATTCAGACCCCAAAATAAATTCAGATCTAAGATCCGATTCCACACTAAATTCACACCAAATCTCAAAATGAATTCAAACCACAAAATAAATACACACGCCGAAACAGATCCTAGAATAAATCCAGACCCCAAAACTTTAAAAAGAATTAAAATCCCAGACGAGACCCCAAAATAAATTTAGTACCTAAAAAGTAACATAAAACTTCAAATTCCAATCCCAGGTCAAATTAAAAGGTGAAATCCCAGACTAAAGCCAGACCCAAAATCAAACCTGAAAAGGAGTTCAGATCCCAGAGTAAATATAGTTTCTCAAACCAGATTCCACAATAAATTTAGACCCCAAATCTGTAAAATTAATTCAAACTCCAGACGAGACCCCAAAATAAATTCAGACCTCCATATAAAATTTATACCCAAAATCCAATCTCAGACTAAAGTCATACCTTAAAGGGATTCTACTGTTAAAACCTCTTTTTTTGTGGATAAGACATCGGAATAGCCTTTAGAAAGGCTATTCATCTCTTACCTTTAGATGTGATTTCCGCCGCGCCGTTCCTTAGAAATACCGTTTTTTTATTGGTATGTAAATTAGTTCTCTGGCAGCGATGGGGGCAGGGCCCAGTGCTGAAAATGCGATGGGGGTGTCCCCACTGCTGTTCGAGAACACAATCCTGCGACGTCTCTATCTTCGGCTGGATCTTCCCCTTCTCTGTTGTCTTCCTCCCGCGTCACCTCCGACGCCTGCGCAGTTGGCTCTGCCAGTGAGACACCAGCAGAGCTGAGTGCGAATGCCGGCCGGCGGCCATTTTTGGGAGGCCACTCCTGCATTGAACTACAAGAGCAAGAGCGGCCTCTCACAAATGGCCGCCGGCCGGCATGCGCACTCGGCTCTATGAGTGTCTCACTGGCAGAGCCAATTACGCAGGCGTCGGAGGTGACGATGAAAGAAGGGGAGGATCCAGCCGAAGATAGAGACATCGCAGGATCGTGTTCCCGAACAGAAGAAGTTCAATAGTAAATTCAGACCCCTAATCTGATCCCAGACTAAAACTAGACCGTAAGCAAAACCTCAATATGAATTCACAACCCAAAATAAATACACACCCCCATACCACATCCCAGTGTAAATTCAGACCCAAGACCACAAAACCATACAATTAATTGAAACCCAAGACACCAAAATTCATACCCCGTGTCAAACTCATAGGGTAGTTCACACGGGTTTTTTTAGACTGGAACCTGAGATGGAGGCCACCTCAGGTTCCGGTCCAAAATACGGGTAGCTGTGACTGGATGCCGGTGCAGTGCACCGGTATCCAGTCACGCACGCTGCTCCGGATTAGGCCCAAATGAATGGACCTAGTCAGGAGGGAGTGTCTTCAGGCGGATTTCGCGAGGCAAATCCACCTCAAAGAATGAACACGTCGCTTCTTTTTCCGGCAGCCGGAACAAATGACTCCTGGAAAAAAGAACTGACCAGCTCCCGTTGATTTCAATGGGAGCCGTCTTTTTGGTCAGGATTTTGAGGAGAATACGGTCTTAAAATCCTGACCAAAAAACCCCGTGTGAACTTACCCTAAGTGGCCAGGGTTTTGACGCGAAGTCCGCCGCGTCAAATCAATGAGAGCCGGTCATTTCCTTTTTCCGTGAGTGGTTTGTTCCCGGTCACAAAAAAAAAGCAAGATTTCTTCAGGCGGATTCCACCTCGCGACACCACCTTCCGGACTAGGCCCATTCATTTGGGCCTAATCTGGAGTGGAAAGCCGTGACGGGATGCCGATGCACTGCACCAGCATCCCATCGCAGCAGCCATTACGGAATGTGTTCACGTGGAACCCCATGTGAACTAGCCCTTCAGGATTTTAGATCCCCCAGTTACTTACCTCTCCTTGCCCCTGTGACCTACATTCTAGTTTCGAGGCTGAAACTAAGAGAGCCCCTTGTCGGTCATGGTGGCAGCACTGTGGGAGTGTAGTATCTAGGAGTTTATGAGAGTCTCAAATTCAGAATTTGATGACTCGAAAAAAAAAAAATTCTAAATTTTAAAATTTTATTAAGGTATTAAATAATTTAAAAAATAATATAAATCCGCTATCCCTATGATCCTGCTTACTATGAGAATAAAGCCAACGTGAAATTTTTAGTGCACTGTGGAAGCCGTAAGAAGAAAACCTGTTAGAAAATTGTGAAAAATATTTTTTCAGTTCCACCCCATTCTGAATTTTTTTGACCATTCTGAAGTACAAAACTGGCCCTCATATGACCATGTAAATGGAAAAAAACTATTAAAAATTCAAAGAGGATTCGCTTCATTCAACAATGTAACCAAAAAAATTGGAAAAAAAATGCAAATATGAAGAAGAAGGATCAGGCGCGGGCCGATATCTGACATATAGTGAGTTTAATAGTATTGTAGGATGGCGCAGGCTGATTTATACTGGGTGACCTGCTCTGGATGAGCCATGTGGGGGTGCGGGGGGTCAGAGCAAATATTATAGTTACAGGAGGATCCTCCTCACTTCTTAAGTACACCATAGTGATGGATTGTGCGCAACAACGCCAAGAGAAATGGCCAAGACATTCCTGCCCCGAGACCTCCAGAGTAGTCTGAATTGTGCCGGGAATCGCTCGCTCTTCTGTTATAGAGGAAGTGAATCAAAGAGAGGAGAATCGAGACAAAAATATTCACATGCACTTTCTAGGAAGATGAGATATAAGATGCTGTATGGTGGGGCCCTGACCATACCGAGATACCCCTGATGGAATAGTATGGACACCACTGAGGCTGGCACTGATACAAGGCCAAGAGGGGCATTATAATTGTAGCCATAGCTGGCACTCTCTTGGGTATACTGTGGCTATCACCTTTATGGAGACACTTGCTGTCACTAGGGGGCGCCGTAAATATAATTACTGTTGAAGCTGGTACTAGTCATGATTCAAGGGCATTAGGGAACATTCCCAGTTTCAGCCATGGGTTAGCCAGATTTACCGGCCCGCACCTTATGCCGGTAGTATGATGATAGTAGTCTCTGCCACCCGGCGAAATACTGTCCCTTAGGCTGGAGGCTGTTGGGAATAGCCCCAATATATCAAGGGGTGGGGTATTTATCTAAAAAAAATTACAATTAACCCCTGAAATTGTTTCTTAAAAGTAGGCAAGTATAGTGGAAGAAGCTTACAGGCCTTGGCATGGCCCACTACGATACATCCATGGGAATGGAGTTTATCCAAATGTACTGCAAAGTAGGGAGGTTGAAAAAGTTCTCTATTAGGGTTGAGCGATCGAGTTCGGAAAAGATCAGATTCCGCTCGGCGATCGAGAAAATTTCACGATCGCGATCGGAATTCCGAACGTGATCTTTTTAGGTGGGATTGAGATCGGTACTATTTCCCACAATGCTTTGCTTAGCCTTCACACTGAGTATACGCTCCGCTCATTCTGAGCGGAGTGTATACTCAGTGTGAAGGCTCCGCTGCGATTCCATAGGAATGAATGGAAGCAGCCGGCACACAGCCTTAACCCCCTGCGCGCCGGCTGTCTCCATTCATTCTAATGGGAGACTGAACTAACATCTCTAGTAGCTACTTACCTGCAGAGATGGCTGCTCCGGTGCCCGGTGTTCTCATTCTTCTTTGCCTCGCTGCCTCCGCCTCCCAGGTTAGTGTTTAAAGCGCTAGGAAGGCGGGGCTTGTGGCTTAGGAGAGTGTGGGCGGGTACAGGGCGGGGAGACGTGACGTCTCCCCTCCCAGTACCCGCCCACACTCTCCTAACCTGGGAGTCGGGGGCAGCGAGGCGAAGAAGAATGAGAACACCGGGCACCGGAGCAGCCATCTCTGCAGGTAAGTGGACACCAGGGGGGACTAAGAAGCCAGAGGATTAAAAAAAAAATCACTACACAGCGTGGAATCTAACAATTAAAGCATTCAGTTGTTAGATTCCATGCTGTATAGTGAATAGGATTGTTTTTAAAATCCGATCTCCGATTAATAAAAAAATCCCATTGACTTGCACTGGGATCGGAATTGGGATTGAGTGCGGGTCCGAATGAAAAATGATTGGAAATCGCATTTTAAAATCGATCCTGAAAAGTCAAGATCGGCTCAACCCCATTCCCTATCAACGCGTTTCTATAGATTATATGTATTCTATACAGATCTATGCATCTCTGTGGCAACAGACTACAAACAAACCCCCTGTAGTCAGATCCTGCAGTCACGCTCTTGTCTATCGTTCCCCGACTTCTTCGTAAGCGACCAAGTGTAAGTAGAAAAAAACGAGAACGGATGAAAGATACTACGACTACAGGATCAGGCCAAACAGGGTTTGTTTGTAGTCTGTTACCACAGAGACACAGTGCTGCGAAGGAGCTGCAGATACAAAACAATCGAAAATTCTTCTACAAAGTTATTCGTAAAGTTCCTCCATTTTTCATTTTAGGAGCATTTTAGGGAACGTAAGCCTGTAAGTATAAGAAGGAATTTAGAACGTATGCAGATATTTTCAAAAATTTGCAAAAAAATAATGATATTTGCTTTTCATTTCCAATTACCTTAAATAACTTTTGTATCTCGTCCCAATTCGACAACACTGGGAGCCGTAACCCTAAGTCCGGGGCATTTACAATGGGGACAGCGCTTAGACTGTGATAATCCAAAAAGTATCCGGCATTAAACACGGGATGAGACACAAATGCTTTCCACTCTCGGGATGCAAACAGCAAACACAATCACCGGCTAAAGATTTTTTCCAGACATGTAAATGAAGTAATTGATACGGAACGTCTCGTTGTCAGGAAATACAATGGCTGTGATTATCAGGCCCTCATAGGCCCCTGTACACACGTGGCGGTCTCCAGGGGGTTTAGCGGCTTGTAGTTTGTAACGATCCTCTCCTTGAGCCTTGATATTACCCATGCCTGCCGTACAGACTTTGGAGAAGTAATGTCAGGGAGGTCTTGAAAATATTACAATGGAAGCCCCGCCCGTTTATTTAGCTCCACCCCTTAATAAAAGACATTTAAAGGGAGTCTCCAGATTCCAGCGTATCACCCCAGCCCCACAGATAGATAGATTAGGACCACCTGAATCAGTGTTTCCCCCTTGTGAATGGCTGCTTTTGTCTCTTTGGAGCAATGGTAGCGCCCACGTTGCTCCAAAGAGCTAATTTGCATATTGGTAGAAATAGAGATAACTTGGCAGCAAAGGTCGGGGAAAACACTATGTATATATTATATCGTGTTTAGAGTTGATTCGATACCTTGCTCCCATAGGAATGAATGGGAGCGGGCGAAGAGCAAGGGGTTAAGCACTGGCTGCCGGCGCCGGCTGCTTCCATTCATTCCTATGGAGCGAGGTATTCAAAACTATAGTTTTGAATACTATTCGCTCATCTCTAATCGTGTTATGGGAGTTCGCTTCAATGTGTCAGCGCAGCTCCAGTGTAATCCGTATGTTCATTTCAATCCGCAAACCAAAATACAGGTGGCGAAACAAGCTGCGGTCAATCTAATAATCAAGTCAGCGTGTGCAGAGGGCAGCAGACGTCGTGACTCTATTGGTTAGCATGGATGCCCACGGATATCAAACAAAGGTAAATGATGACATCACAGGTGGGAGGTTCCATGAATTAGTTTGGGGTCGGGGGTCCTTTAAATTTGATGAGATACATGAACTCTAACCCCTCACTCACATCGGCGTTTGGTAATCCCCCCCAATGGACTACCGAACGCATTTGCAAGCGGTGTGCAGTAAAAGCACAAGAACCCCATAGATTATAATGGGGTCTGTGTGCTTGCTGTGAGATCTCCGCACAGATTGTGAACTACTTTCCTCTCCGCATGTTCCCTGCGGAGATCTCACAGCAAGCACACGGATCCAGTGGCGTAACTACCACCATAGCAGCAGAGGCAGCTGCCACAGGGCCCGGGACATTAGGGGCCCGGTGACAGCCGCTACCGCTGCTATCATTATACTCGGGGGTCCGAAAAAAATATTGATTGGTGGACCGGGAGAGGTAAGAAACATAAAAAACACTGTTACTTACCTCTCCACGATCCGTGCAGGCTTCGGCCTAGTCGTCTGACGTCTCATGACCCTAGCTCTGCTACATCAGTAAAGAATCCTTCCCTAGATTTTTTTATGCTCTTTAAAATGTTGTCAAATCCCTTTCCCTTCTTGTGACTCTGGATACATCACCGTGACATCTAATCCACGATATTCTATAGGTACCTGGTGACTGACGCGTTTCGGGCGGTGTAACAGCCCTTTGCTTTGTCTGCTTTCCATACGCTTTGAGTAATGGAGCCCTGTTTACACAACACTGCGACCTGCACTACATCCGTCTAACGAAAGATCTACAAGAATTCGCAGCCCTGAGATTATTTCACATGGAAATGAGTCGGGCGTGTTTACTGAAACTAAAGGAAGTGTTATCTGATTTCAGGAAAGCTGGGTGACTGTAAGACTGTGATTGGGCCTCTGTGGTCACGTGACCCAATCACAGGCTGGTAATCCCGGGCTACTGATATCTCAGAGTCGGCCATGGTAGTGCCCAGGAGAGTTGAGAAAAGCCCAAATTTTCCAACGCTATCATATTTGACCCAAAAAAGCCACGTTTGGGGTTCGCTACCCACAAACCAGAAGTGAAATTATTATACTCTGGGGTATAATCGGTGGAGTCCCAGGAATCATACTCACCTCTCTCACCTCTTCTGGGCATCCTTGTCCTTTTCGGGTCTCCTGGGTGATGTCATGCACCCCTGGGTCATTGCTATGATTGGACCTTAGCGTTCCTATGGGTGCACTGACGTCATGATGCTACACAAATCCAAAGTGTACGATGTAACCCAGGAGGCCAGAAGAAGACTCAGAGGAGCACCAGAGACCATGATAATGCCCAGAAGAGGTGAGTATAAGTGTTTTTTTTATTTTTTACACTTGAGGTCCCTGAGTATAATAATTTTGCTTCAGATTTGTGATGAACTTCTTCCAACTGGAGCAAATCTTTGGGCCAAACCGTCTTGGCCTATCTCTAACTGGGACCTGTACTTATTTTGGGGTCTCTGACCTTTGGGTTCCAGGGGTTCACATCCCAACTAATCACATCATGCAGACACGCCATCATTGTATATGAGTGGAAAATCCCTTTAATATCTACTAGATATGTCATTCTTTGGACGAATAGAATAGAAGAATTAGAAAGTTCTAGAACCTCTCATTTACATGTTCTTTAATATACATGAGAATATGTTGGAATATAAGGTCCACATAGGACCCGCTGTCTCCCACACTTGCCGCCCCTTGTACATGTAGTTTACATGGCGCTTGTTCTCCCAGTCTCTGTGTTTGGATGTAAGAGTGAGAAGAGTCAAACAATCCGTGACCCTTGTACCCCGCTCCATCCATCTGTATCTCAGCTGTCACCTCCATCACATTCTTCTCTATCCTACGTGATCTCTGCTCGGTTTCATCTATGTCTACATATCAGCGCTCCTGTAGTACGGAGGCCGTGCCGTATCTAAATTATTCATCCATTTCATTCACAGAGAAGTCTTGTGTTTCATTTACTGGAAAGAAGCAAATGGAGAAGCCCCAACGTCCGGCTACCATGACTCTACACTCCGATAAATTACCGAACAGTCTACAAGAGACGTCCCATCGGTTCTCCATGTGCTTTGTTGTATATTTTAAGTTCCCATTGCGCCCGAATGTGTAGACTAAGGTAAGAGGCTCCTTCAGTCCTGTGCGCCCTGGCCTCTACTTGTAATGGTAGTAACAATAAATGGATACTTTCTATGAATTTATACAATGGACATCATAGGAAAAAGAAAGTCTGGATTCTCAGATTTTTTTTTTACGTATCAGGACAGTGTGACTGCCTATAAAAGCAGAGGATTTTGGCAGTTTGCTGGTCTGGAGCATTCGGGTGTTTGTTAACAGAATGCTAAGAAGGAAAGACATCAGCAAGGATCTAAGAGAAGCAATTGTTGTTGGGAAGGATTTCCAAACAAATCGACGGCCAAGATTATTCGCAAGTAAAAAATAGGGTTGAACAATTGGGTTCGGAAGAGATCAGATTCCGATCGGCGATCGAGCAAATTTCACGATCGTGATCGGCTGGAAAATGATCGGAAATCGGATTTTGAAACCTTAAGATTGGCTCAACCCCAAAAGGGACTTTTCCCATAGAGAAGCATTGACTAGGTTTGAGCGATCGGGAAAGATCAGATGCTGATCAGAATCCGATCTCTTCCGGACCCAATTGCTCAACCCTATTTTTCACTTGTGTATAATCTTGGCCGTCGAATTGTTTGGAAATCCTTCCCAACAACAATTGCTTCTCTTAGATCCTTGCTGATGTCTTTCCTCCTTAGCATTCTGTTAACAAACACCCGAATGCTCCAGGGATCAGCTGGAAAATGATCGGAAATCGGATTTTAAAATCGATCCTGAAATCTTAAGATCAGCTCAACCCTAGTGAAAAATATTCAATATACAATCTTCCCAGGCGTGGACCTCCTAGAAATCTTGACACAAGCTACATCTCAGACTCTACAGACCTCAGTTAGCATGTCACATGTTCAAGTCCATGAAAATAGAATTAGAAAATGACTGACAAGTATAGCATATAAAGAAGGGTTGTCAGGACAGGAGAAAGACTGAACAAGTATGGCATGTATGGAAGGATTGTCAGGAAAAAGAACATGGCATAAGGATTAAGTCTCAAGAAACTTCTGGAACAACTTACTTTGGATAGATGAGACCTAAGCGAAGATGTCTAGCCATGATGCACAGCGCCACATGTGGTTAAAACCATACCTAGCATATCACCAGAAACACTTCATACCTAGGGTTGAGCGATCGGGATCGGAAAAGATCAGATCCCGATCAGCGATCGAGCAAATTTCATGATCGGGATTGACTGGAAAATGATCGGAAATCAGATTTTGAAATCTCAAGATCAGCTCAACCCTAAAAGTGACTTTTCCTATATAGAAGCATTGACTAGGGTTGATCGATCGATCGGCGATCGAGCAAATTTCACGATCGTGATCGGCTGGAAAATGATCGGAAATCTGATTTTAAAATTGTTCCTGAATCTCAAGATTGGCTCAACCCTATTCATACCGACTGTCAAGCTTTGTGATGGAGGAGATGATTTATATCCACTATGGCGGGGCTATTACTGCCGAATGGGGATCACATGGCTGGAAGGTGTGTACAGGTAGTCCTCAACTTACGACGTTGATCCGTTCTTACGCGGCGTCGTAAACCGAATTTCGTCGTAAGTCGGAAACATGTACCATACACCGCCGCGTAGGAACGGATCAACGTGATTTAGTGTGCAGCGACTCGGAATCGAGGAAGACTGTACTGTATATGGTACAGTCTTCCTCGGTTCCGAGCCGCTGCACACTAAATCACGCATAGGGAGAGCTGGCAGCTTGCGTTTATGTGGGAGCTGACTTTTTTTCATAGGAATGCATTGGCCAGCGTTGATTGGCCAGTGTACAGCATTCGGCCAATCAACGCTGGTTCTGCCGGAGGCTCATCTGTGAGGAGGCAGAGTCTAATATAGGACCACAATGCAGACTGCTGTGGTCCGATCTTAGACTCCGCCTCCTTAGAGACGAGCCTCCGGCAGAACCAGCGTTAATTGGCAGAATGCTGTACACTGGCCAATCAACGCTGGTCAATTCATTCCTATGAGAAAAAGTCAGCTCCCTCATAATCGCAAGCTGCCAGCTCTCCCAGCTAGCAAAGACGAGCCTGCGGCAAATCAACGCTGGTTCTGCAGCAGGCTCGTCCTTGCTAGTCAAGAGAGCTGGCAGCTTGCTGTTATGAGGGAGCTTACTTTTTCTCATAGGAATGAATTGACCAGCGTTGATTGGCCAGTGTACAGCATTTGGCCAATCAACGCTGGTTCTGACGGAAGCTCGTCTGTGAGGAGGCGGAGTCTAAGATCGGACCACAGCAGTCTCCATTGTGGTCCGATTATAGACTCCGCCTCCTCACAGACGAGCCTGCGGCAGAACCAGCGTTGATTGGCCGAATGCTGTACACTGGCTGGCCAATGCATTCCTATGAGAAAAAGTAAGTTCCCTCATAACAGCAAGCTGCCAGCACTCCTGACTAGCAAGGACCTACTCGCTCATCCCTAGTTGTAACCACGAAACGTCGTAACCCGAGACCGTCGTATCCCGACTACCTGTACTCAGTTACCACTAGAGGCGGCTCGGGTCCCTGATTCATTTCGGGTCAAACAAGTTCGGAAGTGACATTATTATACTGTGGGGTTTCTTCAGACTCCGGAGTATAATAGGTGGAGGCCCAGGGGAGGTGTAAAAAATCAAAAAACATTTTTGCTACACAGTTCCTCACCTCTTTTGGGCCTTCTCTCAATGTCACTAAATCCTTGACAACTGGATGCAAAGACCATTGCTAGACTGTGCGAACAGCTACCAATCCCATCATCTTATGATATGCCGCACAGCGCTCCCATTATCATAGCGCCCACGATGGACTCTCCGATACTTTACTGTCTTCAGATTTAGTCATTTGGGAAATCTCCGCTCCCAAATACCAGACATTCCTCCTCTTCCACTTCTGTGTGCAGGTAACAGAGCCATTGCTTGCATGTGTTTACGGCAGATGATGGAGCCCCTATACCAGGTCAATGGCTGCTCGGAAGATTAAAGGATGGCGAATAATACTTTCCACATCCTTTCAAACAACATGACAGTCCCGAAATACCTCCCCGGGAGTCGTATAAACAGACGCCCAACCGGGCCTGACCTGTAATATGTGCACACAGGACTAATAACGTGGAATAAGGGAGGTTGTGCGCAAGTCATGGCAATGCCGGATGAGCCATGCCAGTATGAGCGGTGTAGCTTTTATTGGGTTGTTGCTTTCCATTGCCTTTAATCTCTTACGGACTAATCCCACCATGTCTCAGGGCTGTTATTGGACTGAAAGCACCTGGGGACGGGTGCCGGATATGGGGGGGGGGGATACTGACATACAATAAGGGCTAAACACAGGAAATAGCCAACATTTCTTCACCCTAAACATATAATACAAGTACATCTAGATGTAAAAAAATGAATAATTCCGCCATACAATGACCAAATACTTCCACCGTATACTAGGCAGGAAAATGTAGATCTGGCCTGATCGGGTGTAGTCAGAAAACAAAGAGTTAAATCTGTCAGTAAATGTAAAGGAGCGTCTGATTTTAGCTGTGCACGCTCCCTGCCAATTCCATTCATCCCAGACTTATATAAAGTATAGGATGCAGCCCTAAGGAATATGTCATCCATGCACACCAAATATCTCCAATGACATCATCAGATTCCCTCCTGACAGCCATAATGCCTCCATAAGAGATAGGATGTCATTACTGCCCCTATTCCATCCACAATGCCACATAATAGACATAATGACATCATCGTTACCTATGCAAGCTACAATATCCCCATACTAGCTACAATACCCTCTATGCCAACCACAATGGCACATTACTTGCATAATTCCAATTTGCATTGACCTTTGGTGAGCAAGCATCTCTTCCTGTGTAATGTACATGGGACCCATGTCCTTGGGAAACTGGGGACCTGTAACGGGGACCATTACTGTATTGGTAGTCTACAGTAGGTTCCCTTACTATATGAGGGCTTAGGGGATATCGTCACTCCATAGGGAGAGACCACCATTTAGGTGTGTGGAGTCTTATTAAGCCATGAGCGCTCCACTCTGCAAAGGAACATGGGAGGAATATGCAAATCTGACTTCCATGATGTAATTAGGATGTCAGTGCCTCAAGTATGCACACCAATAGAGGGCGCTGACTGAGAAAGTCTGTCTTCCTTGATGTAATTAGGAAGACAGAGTCTCAGTCAAGCAAACCTATAGAGGGCGCTCCCTTTAACATCATGCCGACATTCTCAGAGGCCTTTGTTTGCAATGATATTGGGATTATACCAGGTACAGTCTCTCAGCCAAGGACAGCTGTTTCGATGTACTTGCATCTCATCAGCTCAGCGCAGAGAGGACTGATCTGGCAGAGGTGAGAGGCTTAGACACGGTTAAGGGGATATCGTCACTCCATAGGGAGAGACCACCATATAGGTGTGTGGAGTCTTATTATATATGAGGGCTTGTAATAGGGGCACTTACTGTATGGGGGCCTGTAACAGGGGCTATTACTGTATGGGGGACTACAACAGAGGCCCTTACTGTATGGGGGTCTACCGTAGGTGCATGTACATGTATATGTCATTCCTCAAATCCAATTATGATCCAGGGGCTGAAGGATGGATTCTAAGCAATGTAAAATGCCATAAAGAAGAGCTTCTGAAGATTTTCTGCAGACGTCTACATAGTCCACAACAACCACGTCTGCCCATTCATTTACTATCAGATGGAGTTAATTA
>NC_134265.1:18008181-18049750 GCF_031893055.1 Leptodactylus fuscus
TAATGCGAGCTTCAGAGTCAGTGGAATGCTGAGCAGTTAATAGGAGCGGCGGAGTGAAGGCTACACCGGCCTTCTGCCTGATAGTGATTGAATGTGGCCTCCGGGAGAACAAGGAGGTGACTAAAGACCAAGGACGATGATGTCCAGAGCTGGGAATTAGGAAGATATATATGGTAGATTTCTAGAGCTGCTAGATGAAGGTCAACACGGGAGCATATGTAGAAACAAAGTAACATATAATATGGTAACATATGCTAGTGACATAGTAACATATAACATAGTAACATATGATGCACCATAATCACGTACTTAGTAACATATACTCTTGATATAATACATATAATATAGTAACATACAGGAGTAACATAGTAACTGATGGGAGTACATGTAGATCATCTTCATCGCACAGCCCTTTCCTGCACCAATCCGTCACCATTTTGCTCTTTCCCGCTCACCACGTTTTAGGCCGGGCCCATAATGATCCCTGTAACTCCTCAGCCCATCACAATTACTAAAACCAATGTCAGAAATATTGCATGAGTTCTACTTGTATTCTCCGCCAGTCCCTGGCTGGGGTAGATTTCCCCTCTGGCACTCGGGACCTCCCATGGGGGCCGCAGAATTATTATTATTCTAACCTTCTAATAACTCTGGTATATTTCGTGCCAGATGGGCAATGGATTAGAGACTGGGGTAGGAAATTCCAGTCTTAATAAATTCCCCCCCGAGAGTTTCTTTGGCCCTCGCAGTGCACAGTGGTGTCTTATAAGTGCTGAGAACTCCTCCAGGCAGCCGGAGTGCGGTATATTCTACAACATATACTACTCTATGGTCTCTACATCAGTCAGGGATGGGGGTAATTGTCCCGCCTCCCCACCTTGGTATTGGATGCCCCCTGGTATCCGTTATTGGACAGGTCTACTTTCCCAACTGGTTGGCTCGCCTTATCCTTCACCTATTACAAGTAACATTTTACTCTTCACACAACCAAAAACTTCATCGTGAACGTTCGGCGCCATCTGGAAGTGATTTTCGCTATAACGTTGCGTCTTTGAACTCCATCTCTGTCAGTGCAGCTCCGCGAATCCATTCCTTCTAGCTTGTTGCCTCGTGTATTGAGATGAGTGACGGATCTATGGAGCTTCTCAGGCCGACTCATTATGGACGTTCGATGATATCCTCATGACTTGGAAGTCAAACGTTTACAACTGGTGTCAGCCGAGATATGAGAAGAAGAAGGTTTCATCCATTATATAATTACCCTGATGTCATGACGGTCACGTCATAGATAAACCATCCGACTCCCAACATTGAGTATTAAACTTGACCGAATCCGTCTCTGTCACATTCAATGAGGAGTTTCCATATCTCGGGCAGGTTGATACGGTATAGGATAAGTGCTGCCATATGTAACCCTCAGGCCCAGCTGGACACATGTTATCACTTCCACATCACATAATGCCGTAATCCCACCCTGGATTCGGCTTTGATCAATGAGCCCGGACTTGTTTGGATATCATCTCTATTACGGTATTATACGTGATTATGGCGCTGGATATACATCAGACCGCGGTGAAGTTTACGGCTGATTTACAGCTCATCTTGGCAAATTGGTGGTAGTCTGGTGAGATAGCAGGTGGACTCTGGGGACGGCTAATAGACTATTCTAATAGCAGTTCATTATTGAAAGGAGACCTCACACATTTTCAATCCGGAATAGCCACGTACCATATTTTTCAGATTATAAGCGCTCATATATCAAGCTGTATTATCTTTATCTTCACAGATCACACCTGTTCTCATAAGGGTTTGCTCCGTAAGCGAAGGTCTCACAGAAGGCAGGGTGAAAGGGCAGTATGATGAAGTTGAACCATTGAGGGGTGTAGTCACAACGGGGCCTAGGAGCCTTAAGGGGCCCATAAGCACTGGCATCAGTATTGAGATTGAAGCTTCCATCTGGCCCATAAGCCAAGGAGACCCACAGATTACCATAAACTCCTTAGCCTCCATAACCATCACTATCAAGAATTGAGGTAGGGGGCTTTGGGCAAAAGATTGCACTGGGGCCCTCAAGACTTTAGTTACGCCACTGAGGGGATGGTCATGTAAGATGTTGCAGACACACGCCTTAGAGAGTAGGTCTGGTGTACAAAGAAGAAATGAGCAAACCGGGTGGACCAAACCAGATTCAACCTGAATTTTCTAAAAGTTTTGGGTTCTATCTGAGCCTACCACTTTGGGGGTTCTTCTCCCACTAACCGATTCAACTTTTCAGACCCCGGAGTATAATTGGTAGAGGCACAGGGGAGGTGAGAAAAATAAGTTATACTCACCTTCCTTCAACTCTTCTAGGCATCCTTCAAGCTGTAACGCTCCCTCTGGACTACCTTCTGACCTCCTGGGGCAACAGTGATCTCGGGGAACATGCCATCACCCAAGAGGCCAGAAGAGGACTCGGAGGGAGCGTATGACATCACCCATGAGGCCAGAAGAGGACTCGGAGGGAGCGTATGACATCAGCCAGGAGGCCAGAAGAGGACTCGGAGGGAGCGTATGACATCAGTCAGGAGGCCAGAAGAGGACCCAGAGGGAGCGTATGACATCAGCCAGGAGGCCAGAAGAGGACCCAGAGGGAGCGTATGACATCACCCAAGAGGCCAGAAGAGGACTCAGAGGGAGCGTATGACATCACCCAAGAGGCCAGAAGACTCGGAGGGAGCGTATGACATCAGCCAGGAGGCCAGAAGAGGACTCAGAGAGTGCGTATGCCATCAGCCAGAAGGCCAGAAGAAGACCCAGAGGGAGCGTATGACATCAGTCAGGAGGCCAGAAGAGGACAAAGCAGAAGCACTGGAAAAAAAAAAAACCTGTTACCGGTGCTCCGGTGTCCCCCACTGCTGTCTGGTCCGGCGGCACCCTGGAGCTCATTCTGGTAGAAGTCCTAGCCACATGCGACTGCTAATATTATACCTGAAATTAATCTTTGGGCTGAACCATCTACCATCTACGCCCCAGTGGCTTAACTAGGAATGGCGGGCCCCCGTGGTGAACTTTTGACATGGCCTCCCCTCCCCCGACCGACGCTGAAGACCTCGACCACCTGAAACAAAAAACCTGCAGCGGTAGTGGCTGTCACTGGGCCCCTAATGTCCTGGGCCCTGTGGCAGCTGCTACCACGGTAGTTACGCCACTGGTTCACCCATCACGTTGAGCGAGAGCACAATTCTAGCAAGTTGGCCATAACATGGCATAGTAAGGGTTTATTGATTACGTTATATCATTGGTTATAACATGCTTGCACCATGTTGTATGATGTATTGTATACGTGTTTATGTCTCCTTAATCGATGCAGGTCATAGTGTACTCGGTGTTCTTGCACGTTCTGCATCATGTAGTGATTCGTTTGAGGAGGAACCGCCATGTGAAAAGTTGTTTGTTGTAGTTGTGGTATGACTGTCTGACATCAGGTGTTTCCCTGCTACCAAGGGAGAGTCATAGGGGGAGAGATGGAGGAACTTGCAGGAGCAGAAGGGCACTAGTTACTGAAGGACTACATCTAGAGAAGCCAGGGGAGCTGGAAGCCATACCAACAGGATGTAAAGAGGAGAGGGTCACTTCCATTTAGACACTAGCCAGTCCAGCGATCAACTAGTGGACAAGAGCCCAGGTCTTGTGGAAAAGGTTGATGCATCCCCCACAACAGTGGAAGCATATCATTCAATGCCATGGCTTGAATCTACAGTAAAGAGGAGAACCGCAGTGTGAAGCCAGATGTTGTGTCTCTCCTTTAGTCACTGGTGGAGATCCAGGTCCAGATCTGCAGGAGACATTATCTGGGCAGCTGCTCTATGAGGTCCAGACAGAGATATGGTGCATCAACAGCAGAAGGAAGAGTAGTGAAGACCATATTGAGCCTCATATTGCCACTGTCCCAGTGCTGGCTACACGGTACCTATTAAAGCCACATGTATGGTCAGGAATGAAGCTAAATGTGCTTTAGTGAGATCAAACAGAACGTGACAGACCAGAGAATAAGATGGGAACAAAATCGGGAACAGAGCAAAGCTTTAGGGCCAAGAGTAGAACAACAGGAACCAAGTGGACAAAGCATAGTCTGGAACAAGACCAAGGTCAGGATCATTGGCAAACTCAGGAAACAAACGCAACTGAAGAAACATGGGAAGAAGAGCCAGGACAGGATGAACCTTAAGAAACAGGCAAAGCCTGGCAAGATGATATCCAGTCACATAGGCCACCAGGTTAGACATCATCATCTCAGGAGAGCCATAGTCAAACCAGAAAGGTCATGATGAGGAATAGGAAGTGGAAGAGGTTGTTTGGTGGCCTTTCGATGGAGCAAGTCAAGGTGAGCACCAAGACTTCATGACCTTCCTGTTTGACTACAGCTCTCCTGAGATGATGATGTCTAACCTGGTGACCTATGTGACTGGATATCATCTTGCCAGGCTTTGCCTGTTTCTTAAGATTCATCCTGTCCTGGCTCTTCTTCCCATGTTTCTTCAGTTGCGTTTGTTTCCTGAGTTTGCCGATGATCCTGACCTTGGTCTTGTTCCAGACTATGCTTTGTCCACCTGGTTCCTGTTGTTCTACTCCTGGCCCTGTTGGTCTACTCCAGGACAAGCTCCATCCATGATGAGCGTAGGAATCATGTCTGGTCCTGAACTCTCGATACTCCTACACAACAAATACATTGGTATAAACCGCACGTCTGTATCTGAATGAATGTGACAAATCTTCACAACTGGAATCTCCTCATATAATAAATGAACTAACAAGATCTGAGCTCATTTTGCAGACAAGTCTATTTGCCAAAAACATGTGAATCGGCCATTGGCCACTTCTCAGGGTGGATTCAGTCCTTAAATTTACAATGTTCTTATGAAGAAAATATTTGGTAATGATCTCACCCTGAATACCAATAACGGCGTTCATTAGAAGGGCGACGTCTCCTTGCACATTCATAATTCATAATCCTAATGTGTGAGCAAATACACTGCTAAATAAAGCCCAACTTTTATAAAACTGAGGGAACGTCGTGGGTGCTGTATAGGCTGCTGCGGGGTCCTTCAGATAGCACCATGTTGTATACGAGGGACCAAAAATCATCGCAAAATCACATCCAGTGGAGCAGGCCACATTTTCCCAAATATACCACCATGAGCATTGGCATTGGGACAATGTGGGCATTTTGTTTTCTATAGGCACCATACTATGGATACAGTATACAGTCTGGTGAATGAGGGGCTTATGTAGGATTTTCCAAGGCAAGTGATTATCTGGGGGAAAGAGAACTCTCCATACACAGCATAATGCCCCCTTAGAGGCCCCCACATAGTATAATGCCTGCTTAGTGTCCGCATACAATATAATGCCCCCTTAATAGCCCACTCACACAGTATAATGCCTGCTTAGTGCCTGGATACAATATCATGCCCCCTTAGTGGCCCCCACACACAGTATAATGCCTGCTTAGTGCCTGGATACAATATCATGCCCCCTTAGTGGCCCCCACACACAGTATAATGCCTGCTTAGTGCCTGGATACAATATCATGCCCCCTTAGTGGTACACACACACAGTATAATGCCTCCTTAGTGCCCACATACAATATAATGCCCCCTTAGTGGCCCCCACACAGTATAATGCCTCCTTAGTGTCCGCATACAATATAATGCCCCCGTAGTAGCCCACTCACACAGTATAATGCCTCCTTAGTGCCTGGATACAATATAATGCCCCCTTAGTGGCCCCCCCCCCACACAGCATAATGCCCCCTTAGAGGCCCCCACATAGTATAATGCCTGCTTAGTGTCCGCATACAATATAATGCCCCCTTAATAGCCCACTCACACAGTATAATGCCTGCTTAGTGCCTGGATACAATATCATGCCCCCTTAGTGGCCCCCACACACAGTATAATGCCTCCTTGGTGCCTGCATACTATATAATGCCCCCTTAGTGGTACACACACACAGTATAATGCCTCCTTAGTGCCCACATACAATATAATGCCCCCTTAGTGGCCCCCACACAGTATAATGCCTCCTTAGTGTCCGCATACAATATAATGCCCCCGTAGTAGCCCACTCACACAGTATAATGCCTCCTTAGTGCCTGGATACAATATAATGCCCCCTTAGTGGCCCCCCCCCCACACAGTATAATGCCTCCTTAGTGCCTGCATACAATATAATGCCACCTTAGTGGCCCACACACACAGTATAATGCCTCCTTAGTGCCCGCATACAATATAATGCCCCCTTAGTAGCCCCCACACACAGTATAATGCCTTTTTTAGAGCCTGCATACAATATAATGCCCCCTTAGTAGCCCACACACACAGTATAATGCCTCCTTAGTGCCTGCATACAATATAATGCCCCCTTAGTGGCCCCTACACAGTATAATGCCTCCTTAGTGCCTGCATACAATATAATGCCCCCTTAGTGGCCCCTACACAGTATAATGCCTCCTTAGTGTCCGCATACAATATAATGCCCCCTTAGTAGCCCCACACACAGTATAATGCCTTTTTTAGTGCCTGCATACAATATAATGCCCCCTTAGTAGCCCACACACACAGTATAATGCCTCCTTAGTGCCTGCATACAATATAATGCCCCCTTAGTGGCCCCTACACAGTATAATGCCTCCTTAGTGTCCGCATACAATATAATGCCCCCTTAATAGCCCACTCACACAGTATAATGCCTGCTTAGTGCCTTCATGCAATATAATGCCCCCTTAGTAGCCCCCACACACAGTATAATGCCTCCTTAGTGCCCACATACAAAATAATGCCCCCTTAATAGCCCAGTCACATAGTATATTGCCTCCTTAGTGCCTACATACAAAATAATGCCCCCTTAATGGCCCAGTCACAAAGTATAATGGCTCCTTAGTGGCACACACACACAACATAATGCCTCCTTTGTGGCCCACATGCATATTATACTGCCCGGTTGTGGCCCATATACATTGGTTAATGCCCCCTTAGTAGTCCCCACACATATTATAATGCCTCCTTTGTGGCCCACAGGCATATTATACTTCCCTCTTATTGGCACTCATATTTATGTATGCATAGTATAATGCCCCCTTAGTAGCCCCCACAGATAGTATAATGCCCCCTTAGTAGCCCCCACAGATAGTATAATGCCCTATTAGTGCTCCCACACAGTATTATGCTCTCTGTAGTACTGTAAACAATATATTTTGACCTATGTGACTCTACACAATATAAAGCCCTTCACATGGTATAATGTCGCCTTTAGTGCACCGCACACAGTATAATGTCTGTCATGCTTTGCTAGAATTTTAAATGCATGGTATAGAGCAGCTCTGTGATTGGAGCTGAGCTGTAATACCCTATACAACCTGTGGACAGATGTGGCGCTGTTTTTGGAAAAACAGTGTTTGTTTCGTATAACCCCATCACAATCTTAGCAATGCCATAGCTCATGATTGTCGAATAACCACGTAACTCTGACGCTGTGATGGAAGGGGTTAAAAGGGCTACGGACTGAATTTACACCAAACTCCGAGCAGCCATGTTTGCGACTGTGGGATGTTTTTGTCCCTTATTTTGACATGGCCCGGCTCTCCGGCACATCTTCGTCTGACTTTTTTCCCAGCGCTCCTTTTCTGTGTCTTTCAGTGACGGCATCGGATTGCAGCGCTGCCTCCGAAAAGCGAAATGCATCAAAGTTGAGGTCAATGGGACGAGATCTCATTAATAGTCTTTCAGTCGTGAGGTCTGGGAATGAGGTGCTGAGAGGACCCGACTGTCCAAAAAACCACTGTAGACTACCTAACAAATATCCGGAGAAGGAGCAGTCCTATGTTACGCGGCTCGCCGCCGTCCCTCTGGAGAAAGTGGAATGCCAATGACAAACGATGTTACGTGAAAATAAGCCATTATCTAGATCAAAGCCTTCCTATTAACCCTGGGCATGCCGGGCCTTACACGCAGTGCGATTATTGGGGACATTCAGTATATCAGATGGGGTGTTATTACAGGGGTTAGAAAAATTCAATGGATTAGAACGATCGGACATGTGAATAAGGCCTCAGGTTTGGTTCACGAGCGCCATTTTGCTATGTGATTTAAGGTTAAAATACAACCTCTGGACAACCCCTTTAAGGAGCAATACTATGCTATGTTCACATCGGTACCGGGGGTCTCTGTTGAAGACTCCATCTCAGTGTCCGCCTAAAATTGGAGGACTTTTTCCTCCACTGGTTTCAGTGTTAAAACGATGGACCCCATTATAGTTAGTGGGGTTCGTCGGCCTCCATATGTCAACCCATCCGTTGTTCCGGTCTTTCGACAGACCAGGACAATGGTTAGGCGACGCTAGTGTGAACCTAGGGCTAAATGCAGCGCCGCACCTCCCATGAGGCGACCTGAAGCGGCCGCTTATATAACAATAGCATTTTGGTTGAAGGCAAAGCTCCCGAATATTGACCAAAGTAATCTTTTGAAGTTCACCCATTACTATGGTGAATGGCCACCTTGTCCTCAGGGTTCCTGACCCAGAACAGGGCTTCAGTGGACCAGGACAACGGACAGCCTGGCACATACGTGATCTTAGCCTTGAAAGACATTCTATGCCATTAAAACAATGACTCTTTATATCATGTATCAGAATTTTTGTGATGGAGATTTGGCCACTTACTATATACCTGGTGGCCCAGGATCACAGACGTCACCCATGTCACCTGTACCCTATGACTTATCACCGTGGTGGGATTTCATCCCATGGCCACTTTTTGTATTTTGGAGGTTGTGTTCTCAGGAGGCCTCTACGTTCTTCACCCCTTGCCTTACATCTCACGTCTCCTCCCCAATATGTTTATTTATCAGCGGCCCAGAAATAACCATCCTGGGGTCAAAGCGGCCATATCTGACTGTAGAGTTTGGATGGTGTCAGTAACTCGGGTTTCGGTTTCTCAGGAGACTGTCAGCGTATCCCTCTCATGGTTTATTTATTCTTCCTGGTTTCCTCCAGCGCTCCGGACAGTTGGAGAAACAATGTCAGTAACTAAACCCCTATAATGGGGCAATCCATCAGCTTTATAAATCTTCGGCCGCTGCCAGGTCGGGTCCATCAATTACCGCCCAATCAATACCCCAAATATACGCCACGAAAACATGTCAATGAGTCTGTTCTGAAAGGGGTTGTCCATGATTTATAGTAAACAGGAGTGGCCGGGGTGAGTGTAAAACATAAAAAGTCACCTTCACCTATCCCTGGTTCTCAGCCCCGATACTCTTTCCTTCCCACCATGGGCCAGAGAGGCTCACATGATGGCTGACCAATCAGTGGTGTCACCGATCGCTGGAGAGGGACCGGTGACATCACTCACATAAGCCACCAATTTCATACCAGCGACCGGTGAGGTCACCGTTTGGTCAGCAACACTTGTGGCACGGCATGTGGTGGCCCGTAAGAGAAAGAGGCCCAGGACTGTACAAGACGGCACCGGAAATCCCACTAAATGTCCCACTCCAGTCACGGTCATGCAAACCCATGTTTTTTTCCGATCGGGGTATTCAAAAAATTTGGGGGGGTGACCGTGGTTAATCACTTTTTTAGCACTCAGTCTCTTCTTCATTCGGATCCCTCGGTGGACCCAAACAATGGAGACCCATGTGCCGATGTGAGCCAAGCCTTAGTGGCGCAAAGTGATAATAGAATATTTTTTACACTTGTTTTCCCTCCTCATTATGGTTTTCTGTAGACGGCACATGCTTTCTATAAACTGGGCTACGCTGTTTTGTATATTTTTTATGGATTTTTTTTTTTAAATTTGGTCTTAATGATTTTTTTGTGCCCTTCAAAAGGTCTTATAAACCTTTTCTCGGCATTTCAACATGAGGGTTTGTCGAGGACCCGATGATAATTGACACCAATGACCTATCGATGGACCATCACCGTCACGTCTCCCCGCCCTGTACCCGCCCACACTCTCCTAAGCCACAAGCCCCGCCTTCTTCCTAGCTCTTTAAACACTAACCTGGGAGGCAGGGGCAGCGAGGCGAAGAAGAACGACAACACCGGGCACCGGACCAGCCATCTCTGCAGGTAAGTAGCTACTAGAGATGTTAGCTAGTCTCCCATTAGAATGAATGGACGCAGCCGGCGCACAGGGGGTTAAGGCTGTGTGCCGGCTGCTTCCATTCATTCCTATGGAACCGCAGCGGAGCTTTCACACTGAGTATACACTCCGCTCAGAATGAGAGGAGCGTATACACAGTGTGAAGGCTAACATTGTTAGCTTTTCCCACAATGCTTGGCCAGTAGCAAAGCATTGTGGGAAATAATCACCGATCTCGATCCCACCTAAAAAGATTGTGTTCAGAATTCCGATCACGATTGTGAAATTTTCTCGATCGCCTATCGGAATCCGATCTTTTCCGAACACGATCACTCAACCCTAGTTAGGCCCAGTCCATTATAGTTTTAGGCCTTGTTGACATCTGTGTTCGGGTCATTCCATTCGACTAGTTGCATGACCCCATTATAGTCTATGGGGTCCGCTGGTTTTCTTAGGTAACCGCTTTTTTATGTGGATTAGCTTACCATTTTGGAGGTCCCCAAATGGAAACCCAGGCGCAGATGTGAACTGGGCCATAAAAAGGAAACACAAAAAAAGGAACTTTCTCTTTTTTGCACCACCTTCACCACTTTCCTGGAAGGGAGGCGTGACCAGGGTGTTCAGGGGGTGGGGCCATCAGATTTAATATCGATCTATGGCAGGTATGACCTCGTGTAGATTTCCTGCCAGTCTTCATGACAACTTTTCTGCAATCAAGATGGCGGACAATATCTGCATTATTCTTTCTAAGAACTATTTAGCCTGGTCATGGAGGCAATAGAAGAACGTTGTTCTAATGTGGGTACCATTAGGAGGTGGTGGGAAGGATTTGGTATCTGCTGGAGTTCCCCTTTAAGTATATTTTAAAAAATAAAGCTCCAAATGATTCCAGTCCCTGTAGGATAAGCCATTGATCTTATGTTATACAAGGATCACTCCGACAAAGAGAATCATAACATCAGTCAAAAATGCAAAAAAAAAAAAAAAAATCCATCTCAAAATGTCAAAAAACTGAAATCTGTCAAGCGCACTCCGCAGCTTCTGCTCGCTGAGGTCCCCGGAGATATGATAAAATGGCTTCAAAATTGAATTCTAGAGCTGAAGTGACTGAACTGATTGCATATGGATTTTTTACCATTGACCAATGCACTTATGAAGGATATGCCATGTCAGTATACAGAACTGTAAGAAAGTATTTGCCCCCTCTACATCCAGATCCTCTCTCGTGACACAGTGTCCTAGGAGAAGGATATCTGACCCTTTATTGCAATTTTTGGGGAAAATAATTAGATTATTCAACACCAAAAGTAACTACCCCCCATTCCCCAACACTTTACAACTAGGGATGAGCGAACAAGTCCGTAACAAGCTGGGATTGGCACCCACAACTAACTATACTCAAGGGGGTTCGTCAGACACAAGTGCCATGATGTCATTGTGATGTCAGCGTGCCCCACATGATCACTAAGACCCAATGGGCCATTGATGTCATTAAAAGGCCGTGGCACAAACCCAGGAGAGTATAAGTTTTTGTTATGTTTCTTCACCTTCCATGGGTCTCCTCTTATTATACTCTGGGGTCTGAGGAGACCCCAAAATAAAACTGTAGCAGCTTGTACCGAACAACTTAGTCCAAAGCTAAACTCCTTGGCAAGCCTCGCGAATATTCACAATGGGAATCTCATGAGGTTCACCCAACACAAATTTTTGGGTTTGGCCAAACTTGAATTTTTTGTAGTTCATCACCCATAAACTCTTCAGACCCCAGAGGGAGGGGGCATAAAATCAAAAAATAACACAGATACTCACCTTTCCTCACCTCTCCTGAGTGTCCAGTCTTCATCTGCAACCTCTTCTGATGTCTTCTCCGATGTAACTTGCTTTAGTGTCACCATTGAGGCCTGTGGTTGACGTGGGGTGTGCCAAAAGCATGATGTTTGGTCCCAGCACCATGAGGCCAGTGCACCCCATGTGCCTGCTTGAGGACCTATCACAGAGACCACAAAGAATAATTTTAGAATTTCTGTTTTGACCAAATTTAAATGAAACTTTTCAGCAAACCTTGCAAATATTTGCAAAAACAAATCTCATGAGGATTGCCCTTCTTTATTTACATCTATATACACCAACTTTAGGAATAACCACACTGGTACATCCCTGGCTTTGACGGGGGGAGAAATCAATCTTGCTGGAAAGGAGCAGTGCTCTTCGGTGATGGGAGGTGTGCGGTAACACAATTTAGTGCACCAGCAGGTGTGGTCACGCCCCTAGTGCACCAAGAACCTTATTGGGTATCAGCTCCTGAAATAATCACAATCCATGTTTGTTGACTTTTTTATACACAATAGGCTGACACATCCTGTTTTCTGCATCTCATGTCTTAGCTTTACTGTATATACTGGAACAGAATGAGCAGAGTCATCTTATTATTATAGGTGACTTATTATTATAGGTGCTCTATTGTACTGCTGGAGGTTTAGATAAGGCTGGATACTCACATTATACACACAAATAAAGTTATGCATGTAGCTGTCTTTACAGCTTTGTTGTTTAGACTGGGACATTAGAAGAGGCATCACATTATCATTAAAAGTGAAGTTATTGAAAGCTCTACTGTAACGCTGGAAGCCTAGAGAAGGCAGAATAGTAAAACTATACACAGATAATGCTCTATGTGTAGTTCACTTGACAGCTCTGCTGTATACACTGGGACATGGCAGAGTCATCTCATTATCATCATAGAAGGAGTTACTGAAAGTTCTATTGTACTGCTGGAGGCCTAGATAAGACAGGATAGTAACAGTACTCATATAAATAAGGCTCTGTATACAGCTCACTAATCAGCTCTACTGTATAGACTGGGACATGGGCAGAGTCTGATTATTATAGATGGAGTTACTGACAGCTCTATTGTGCTGCCTAGATAAGGCAAAATGTTAACAGTATACACACAGGTAAGGTACTGTGCTCGTACATAACTCACTTGCCAGCTCTACTGTATAGACTGGGACAGAGTGAAAAGAGCCATCTCATTATCATTATAGGGTGGTGGAGTTAATGACAGCTCTATTGTACTGCTAACGACCTAGATAAGGCAGGATCGTAACACTACTATTTTAATTTAGTTTTTAGCTTTACTGTATAGACTAGGACATGAAACAGAGTCATCTTATTTTATCATCATTAGAGGACTGTGAAAAAAGGGAGTATATCATCTAATAACATCATGGCATACGACTAGGTGAGGTTCCAGCCTCAGGGTAGGGCAACAGCTCTGATTTAGGGAATTCACTCCTAAGTTTACCCTGCAGAGTATCACATACCCCTACATGGCTATCAATGGAACTACAGAAAAACCCATGAACTTTAATGGGGCCATATTGCAGTTTCCCACATAGTCGATGACTAGGACAGTAGTCAAACAATATATGGCTTAGATGCATGCTAAATCCTCATCCATATATTGGGCACTATATTTTTTATAAAATCACATTTTTTTGTTATTTGATGACACAAAAAAGTTGCAAAAGTTGCACCAGATGGAGATTATTCCTCTAGACAGCATGAGCTTGTGGGAAGCTTCTGGAAGCCTTTTGGAGCAGCTCCAAATAATTTTTATGTGTCTGGATCCTGATTCTGATTTAGAGACGTATTTTAACCCCCCAGTATACATAACACTGTAATAGCCCGGCCTCCTGCACTCAGTCAATGGCTGCCTGTGGAGGATGTGCCTTATGTAATGGGTTTGTTGTGTTATTCCGCTTCAGGGAATTATAAAATTGTGTCATGAAATTCATTGCGTGTTTTGTAGAAATCAATGTTTGGATGAGCCGTGCGCTGAATCCCACTCGGGAGATTTGTGAAATGTTGTGATTGAGTGCAAATGAATATGAGAAGAAGAAGCTTGGAAGACGCCAAGGAAGATGGCCTCCACCAGCAGGTAGGGGGACCTCAGTGCATGGGCATCTACCGCCATGAATTTTTGACATGTAGGTCGTATTGTATTTGAGTTCCAATAATGGAACTCTAGTGGGGTTGAGCCGATCTCGAGATTTCAGGATTGATTTTAAAATACGATTTCTGATCATTTTCTAGCCCATCCCGACTGTGAAATCTTCTCGATCGCTGATTGGCATCTGATCCCGATCGCTCCACCCTAGTCAATGCTTCGCTATGGGAAAAGTCACTTCTAGGGTTGAGCTGATCTTGAGATTTCAAAATCCGATATCCGATCATTTTCCAACCGATCGCGAAATTTGCCCAATCTCCGATCGTGATCTGATCTTTTCCAATCCCGAACGCTCAATCCTAAACTCTAGGCATAAATGAATTAAAATAACTGCTAAAATGACACGGGTAGAGACCGGATCTCGGGATATCCCATTGTAGATCAGCGGCCTCGTCATGTGAATGTTCTTAGATTATTATATTATTGACTTATTCCTTGGGCTCAGTGTTGGCTGAACTGCTAAAAAAAATTTCCCCAAATTTTGAGTTCTGCCAAACTTTTTGGGGCTCATACAAATTGTACAAATGCAGCAAAGAGTTGGTGTCTCTTCAGGCTCCAAAGTATACGAACCAGCGGCCACTTTTCGTGGGTTCCACCACGGCATCCTCTGGCATTATGGTCTGCTGTGTGGGCCATCTTTTCTGCTAAAGCCTATGAATGGGTGGTAAGGTGGAGGGCATCAATGTCAACATGCTATGTGATGACGTTGTCACATCAAAGTGTGACAAAGTTGATTCCCACACGTGACCTCTGAGGACCAATGATGTCGACCAGTGGCGTAACTAGGAATGGCGTGGCCCCGTGGTGAACTTTTGACATGAGCCCCCCTCCCCCCTCCCGACAGCGACACCATAGACCTCGACCGACCCCCTCCTACGCATTCCTGTGCGCTCTATTATGCCCCATAGTGGCCCCTGCACACAATATTATGCCCCATAGTGGCCCCTGCACACAGTATTATGCCCCATAGTGGCCCCTGCAAACAGTATTATCCCCCATAGTGGCCCCTGCACACAGTATTATGCCCCATAGTGGTCCCTGCACACAGTATTATGTCCCATAGTGGTCCCTGCACACAGTATTATGCCCCATAGTGGCCCCTGCACACAGTATTATGTCCCATAGTGGCCCCTGCACACAGTATTATGCCCCATAGTGGCCCCTGCACACAGTATTATGCCCCATAGTGGCCCCTGCACACAGTATTAACCCCCATAGTGGCCCCTGCACACAGTATTATATCCCATAGTGGCCCCTGCACACAGTATTATATCCCATAGTGGTTCCTGCACACAGTATTGTACCCCATAGTGGCTCCTGCACACAGTATTATGCCCCATAGTGGCCCCTGCACACAGTATTATCCCCCATAGTGGTCCCTGCACACAGTATTATGTCCCATAGTGGCCCCTGCACACAGTATTATCCCCCATAGTGGCCCCTGCACACAGTATTATCCCCCATAGTGGCCCCTGCACACAGTATTATGTCCCATAGTGGCCCCTGCACACAGTATTATCCCCCATAGTGGCCCCTGCACACACAGTATTATGTCCCATAGTGGCCCCTGCACACAGTATTATATCCCATAGTGGTTCCTGCACACAGTATTATGCCCCATAGTGGCCCCTGCACACAGTATTATCCCCCATAGTGGCCCCTGCACACAGTATTATGTCCCATAGTGGCCCCTGCACACAGTATTATATCCCATAGTGGTTCCTGCACACAGTATTATGCCCCATAGTGGCCCCTGCACACAGTATTATCCCCCATAGTGGCTCCTGCACACAGTATTATGCCCCATAGTGGCTCCTGCACATAGTATTATCCCCATTTCCCGGCTCCTACGATGTCAGCCTCCGAAGTAGTCCATCTTCAATGACGTCAGACGTCACATGACCCGGGACGCAGGCCGGGGTCATGAGACGTCAGACGACTAGGCCAAAGCCTGCCTGGATTGTGGAGAGGTAAGTAACAGTGTTTTTTATATTTCTTACCTCTCCCGGGCCTCTGATCATTATACTCGGACTTTGAGAAAGGATACTAATATCCGAAACGCGTCAGTCTGACGCAAGCTTTCCTTTCCTTGTAGACTGCGTGCTTTACTTATTTTTATTTTTGTTATACCTTAAAATGCGAACATGAAATAAAGAAGGAACTGATTTCAGATCTTGGTTTCGTTGCTGGATGATTCTTCCATACTTACCTTCATTATACTCGGGGGTCCGAAAAGACCCCCGAGTATAATGATATCAGCGGTAGCGGCTGTCACTGGGCCCCTAATGTCCCGGGCCCTGTGGCAGCTGCCTCTGCTGCTACGGCGGTAGTTACGCCACTGATGTCGACGTCCCCCACAAAACTGCTGAGGCCCAATCACAGGGTCCAGACCAGGAAGACCAGAATGCCCCAAACAAAAATTCTAGGCACACCTTGCCAATATTCGCTAAAATCTTCCAACCACTATTTGGGCAGTGTTTGTTGGTCTTATTAAAGCCCTCTATGGCGGTATTTCTTTAGACATTGTGTAGTACCGCTCCTCATGCACTGTAGAGTGTCTTATTTTTGCAGAATATGGGACTGTTATTGAGAGACCTATATGGAGCTATTATTTGGACAGCATATGGTGCTGTATGGTATAGGTTTCAGTGCGCAGCATGGCGGTCTACCAGATACCGCACAGGTCACCATCCACACTGAGGTCGGGCCTTGTTCACTGCTGTGATTTCAGTACAAGTGAATTATATTCCAGACCATCACAATGATTTTGTTTTGGAGCCACAAAGCAAGGAATATTCCACAGAATCTCTTGGATTGTCATGTCTAGGGATGGCGTTGAGGAGGAGCGACGCCTGCGCCTGTACTGCACAATGTAAACCAAAAAAACATAAAAACAACTGAAAACAATTATTTTATTTTTCATTGTTCAAAGAAAAAAAAAAAAGGAGCAAATAAAATGTTCTACAAGTCATTAGAATCATCCATGATGAATACCAGGCCCAGACGCGCAGCGAGGCGTCCTCTGACCAAGACAAGGAGTCAGCCCTAGCCCTTTATGTGGAGACCCTAACCAGGGCAGCGTCGGGGGCCTCTGCCAGGAAAGGGGGTAAATAATTTTTGCTTTTCCAACCAGGTTTTAAGATGTTTTATCGCATCATTGACTGTATTCTAGAAAGTGTAGTCACCCAATTCTAATATATTCCTTACAGGGGGTTTCTGGGTTTATGTGAAAATGTGTCATCTCTCTAGAAATGAGAAGTTCTAGAATACTCTAATAGACTTTCTGCTTCTATTCTTCACCATGTACAAGATCTCTGCTTGCTGTCAGTGACTGAGAAGACTCTTGTGTCCATTCAGAGGCAGTGACCCTGTATATAGCTAGTCCTGCTCTCAGCTGATACATTGTATCCAGTCTAGACAATGCTCTGTGAGCTCAGCAGCCTGGACTCCTGACTGATACATTGTATCCAGTCCTGACAATGCTCTGTGAGTTCAACAGCCTGGACTACAGACTGATACATTGTATTCAGTCTAGACAATGCTCTGTGAGCTCAACAGCCTGGACTCCAGACTGATACATTGTATCCAGTCTAGACAATGCTCTGTGAGCTCAACAGCCTGGACTCCTGACTGATACATTGTAGCAAACTAGCAGAGAGACTTGTGCAGCAGCTGATACATTGTATCCAGTCTAGACAATGCTCAGTGAGCTCAACAGCCTGGACTCCATACTGATACATTGCATCCAGTCTAGACAATGCTCAGTGAGCTCAACAGCCTGGACTCCACACTGATACATTGTATCCAGTCTAGACAATGCTCTGTGAGCTCAACAGCCTGGACTCCACACTGATACATTGTAACAAACTAGCAGAGAGGTTGGTGCAGCTGCTGCTGATGTGTCCAGTCTAGACAATGCTCTGTGAGCTGAACAGCCTGGACTCCAGGACTGATACATTGTAGCAAACTCCTGACAACCATAGAAGTCACTGCTCCAGAGATATAACATGAAGCTCCTGGGCCTGGCTGTAATGCACGCTGTGCCCCCCTAAGTTACACCCCTACTACTCGGGGCAGGAGCCATCCTTTAGGAATGTGCAGGACTGGTGTGAGCGCAGCATCTGCATGGAGTTAGCGCTGGAACACTTGGCAGGACTTCTCCTGAGACACAGCGCTCCATAAAACCATTGTGAGACGTTAACTCATTGCAGGGAGAGGAGAAGAAGGCGAAAGGTTAAAGCATTTCTCATGATGAGATTCAGATTTCCCTCCAGATTTTCTCTTCTGGGTTTATATGTGACACGTAAAGTTAAAGAAGCTCTCCAGCCATCGCTGCGACACTGCCTTATACCTTGTGTGGGCTCTGGGGGTGGAGCATGACGCGGGGAGTCTATCTTTGAATTCCTGTGCTAAACTCCGCCCCCCTCAGATGATGTAATAAGCCTGAAACAATGTATCAGATCTGATCTTTAAACTCCTTAAAGGGAGTCTATCACTACAGCCCAACCTATCACCCGATCGTTTAACCCCCTTAGATTCCACGGTCAATGTTGACCACGGCATCTAAGTGGTTTACAGCAACATGCTAATGGTTTGTCATGGCCACCAGGGGTCAAATAGAGACCTCACAGATTCCTGCATGATGCCGCGATGTGGCCATGTTATTCATAAGCGGTGGCGTGTCCTGAAAAGGGGCGGAGTCAGATAAAATCCTCCTCCGAGAATTTGGTGTATTTTATCATATCAAAAATTGAAATAATATAGGGGGCCACACGGTGGCTCAGTGGTTGGCACTGCAGCTTTGCAGCGCTGGAGTCCTGGTGTTCAAATCCCACCAAGGGCAAAAAACCATCTGCAAGGAGTTTGTATGTTCTCCCCGTGTTTGCATGGATTTCCATCCCATATTCCAAAAAAGACATACTGATAGGGAAAAATGTACATTGTGAGCTCTAGGTGGGGCTCACAATCTACATTTAAAAAAAAAAAAAAAAAAATTGAAATAATATGAACGCATAAAGGAGACCCCCTCACCGAACTGTACATGTGAGCGCTGCCCCAAATTGTACCAATGCAAATGTAACCTCATCCCGTAAAAAACTAGACCAAATGGGAACATAAAAAGTTATGGTTCTTGGACTGATAAGAAAAAAACTTTAAAAAATATCTTAAGGGGTTAAAAGTCTCCATCCCATAATGTGTATACTGCGTTACAGAGCAATATAGAGAAAGGGGACGGTCGGCCATGGGACCCATTATCTGTATGGTGACCTGTCCTATACATTATACAGGCCTGTAAGCTGAATGGCTTTGTCCAGCGCCCCTCCTGTCTACAGGCTATGCCCGGTATTGCAGCTGAGGCGCCGCCTTTACTTCTAGGATCAGATCAGCCCCACCTGTTCCATTACATTAGCGGCCGAGCTGGAGATTTCTTGTAATAATCCTCCTGAGTATTAAGAAACCTCATATCCAGCAGGAAGGAAGGGATTAGATACATTAAAGGAGGGATACGTGTTCTTCATGGCTCGTCTGATATATTAATCCTCCATCCATACTATATACATGATAAGTATGGGACCCCACAATATACATATATGGAACACCCCCCCCCCCCCCCCATATACACGTCAGTCAGAGGGAGCTGGATTAGGTTACTAAGTGTATAGAAAGTAAATGAAGTCAATATCGGCAGAGCAGACGCTGAATGACGAAACGTAATAATACAGGGAAAACCTTTGCTTCTAATTTGACAAATGTTCTGCAATGACTGAGTGGTGTACTGTGAGGTTCTGCAGCAGCTGAGGTGTGTATTATGCAGTTCTGCAGCAGCTGAGGTTTGTATTATGATGTTCTGCAGCAGCTGAGGTGTGTATTATGAGGTTCTGCAGCAGCTGAGGTGTGTATTATGATGTTCTGCAGCAGCTGTGGTGTGTATTATGATGTTCTGCAGCAGCTGTGGTGTGTATTATGATGTTCTGCAGCAGCTGAGGTGTGTATTATGATGTTCTGCAGCAGCTGAGGTGTGTATTATGAGGTTCTGCAGCATCTGAGATGTGTATTATGATGTTATGCAGCAGCTGAGGTGTGTATTATGATGTTCTGCAGCAGCTGAGGTGTGTATTATGATGTTATGCAGCAGCTGAGGTGTGTATTATGATGTTCTGCAGAAGCTGAGGTGTGTATTATGATGTTCTGCAGCAGCTGAGGTGTGTATTATGATGTTCTGCAGAAGCTGAGGTGTGTATTATGATGTTCTGCAGCAGCTGAGGTGTGTATTATGATGTTATGCAGCAGCTGAGGTGTATATTATGATGTTCTGCAGAAGCTGAGGTGTGTATTATGATGTTCTGCAGCAGCTGAGGTGTGTATGATGATGTTCCGCAGCAGCTGAGGTGTGTATTATGAGGTTCTGCAGCATCTGAGATGTGTATTATGATGTTATGCAGCAGCTGAGGTGTGTATTATGATGTTATGCAGCAGCTGAGGTGTGTATTATGAGGTTCTGCAGCATCTGAGATGTGTATTATGATGTTATGCAGCAGCTGAGGTGTGTATGATGATGTTCTGCAGCAGCTGAGGTGTGTATTATGAGGTTCTGCAGCAGCTGAGGTGTATTATGATGTTCTACAGCAGCTGAGGTGTGTATTATGAGGTTCTGCAGCAGCTGAGATGTGTATTATGATGTTCTACAGCAGCTGAGGTGTGTATTATGAGGTTCTGCAGCAGCTGAGGTGTGTATTATTAAATGTGCAGTGACCAGCTGTGTGGTATTATTACGCACATGTACAATATGAGTCTAAAGCTGGGAGTGGTACCTCAACTGTGGAAAACATCTTGCGTGGTACCAGTCCCAAAGAAACCCAACCCGATGGGCTACAATGACTACCGACCTGTAGCACTGACATTCCACCTGATGAAGGTCCTAGAGAGACTGGTCCTGACACACCTACGCCCCCTAGTGAGCTCCGCTCTGGACCCCCTCCAGTTTGCCTATCGGCCGGGCATTGGGGTAGATGACACCATCATCCACCTTCTTCATAGAGTTCTCTCTCACCTGGAGAAACCCGGGAACACTGTGAGAATAATGTTCTGTGATTTCTCCAGTGCGTTCAACACCATTCAGCCAGGGCTACTGAGGGAGAAGCTGAACCTTGGTGGTGTGGACCATCACCTGTCCAACTGGATCCTAGACTACCTGACAAACCGCCCTCAGTATGTGAGAGCCCAGGACTGTGTGTCTGACACTGTGATCTGTAGTACGGGGGCACCTCAAGGTACAGTTCTTGCCCCATTTCTCTTCACACTGTACACTGCTGACTTTAGGCACAACTCCTCCAGCTGTTACTTACAGAAGTACTCCGATGACTCTGCTATAGTCGGCCTTATCACTGATGGCGACGATAGGGAATACAGAGACTTAAACTGGGACTTTGTTGAATGGTGCCAGCAGAACCAGCTCAGGATTAATGCTGGGAAGACCAAGGAGATGGTGGTGGACTTTAGTAAACGGAGAGGTGCCCCGACCCCGGTGGAGATCCAGGGGACATGCATTGAGATAGTCAGGACCTATAAGTATCTGGGCGTGCTCCTCAACAATAAACTAGACTGGGCTGATCACCTGGAGGCGCTGCACAGAAAGGGCCACAGCAGACTCTACCTGCTCAGGAGACTGAGGGCCTTCGGAGTCCAGGGGCCACTTCTTAGGGCCTTCTTCAACTCTGTGCTTGCCTCAGCCATCTTTTTCGGTGTGGCCTGCTGGGGGAGCAGTATATCAACCAGGGACAGAAATAGACTTGACAGGCTGATCAGGAGGGCCAGCTCTGTCCTGGGGAGCCCCCTGGACCCAGTACAGGTGGTGGGTGACAGAAGGATACTGTCTGTGGTGACCTCCATGCGGGAGAACAAATCCCACCCCATGTATGGGACCCTGATGGGACTTGGCAGCACTGTAAGGGACCGTCTGCTTCACCCCAAGTGTGAGAAGGAGCTATCGCAAGTCCTTCCTTCCAACCGCGACCAGGCTGTATAATCTACATCAGACCAAGCGAAGATCACTCCGCACAGAGAACTAATGATTATGACTATGAAGTCCTCCTTCTTTCTCTTTTGTTCCTTAGCTGCTATGGACTCCTAGTATATCTTCTCTTCTCAGCATATGTGTGTCTATGTCTGTAATATATTACTGTGTATTATCCTGTATCTGTATTACTAGGCTGCTGTAACATGCTGAGTATCCGCACTGTGGGACTATTAAAGGATTATCTTATCTTATTATGATGTTCTGCAGCAGCTGTGGTGTGTATTATGAGGTTCCGCAGCAGCTGAGGTGTATTATGAGGTTCTGCAGCAGCTGTGGTGTGTATTATGATGTTCTGCAGCAGCTGAGTTGTGTATTATAATGTTCCACAGCAGCTGGGGTGTGTATTATGAGGTTCTGCAGTAGCTGAGGTGTGTATTATGAGGTTCTGCAGCAGCTGAGGTGTGTATTATGAGGTTCTGCAGTAGCTGAGGTGTGTATTATAATGTTCCACAGCAGCTGTGGTGTGTATTATGAGGTTCTGCAGCAGCTGAGGTGTGTATTATGAGGTTCAGCAGCAGCTGAGGTGTGTATGATGATGTTCCGCAGCAGCTGAGGTGTGTAATATGAGGTTCTGCAGCAGCTGAGGTGTGTAATATGAGGTTCTGCAGCAGCTGAGGTGTGTAATATGAGGTTCTGCAGCAGCTGTGGTGTGTATTATGAGGTTCTGCAGCAGCTGAGGTGTGTATTATGATGTTCTGCAGCAGCTGTGGTGTGTATTATGATGTTCTGCAGCAGCTGTGGTGTGTATGATGATGTTCCGCAGCAGCTGAGGTGTGTATTATGAGGTTCTGCAGCAGCTGAGGTGTGTATTATGAGGTTCTGCAGCAGCTGTGGTGTGTATTATGATGTTCTGCAGCAGCTGTGGTGTGTATGATGATGTTCCGCAGCAGCTGAGGTGTGTATTATGATGTTCTGTAGCAGCTGAGGTGTGTATTATGATGTTCTGCAGCAGCTGTGGTGTGTATTATGAGATTCTGCAGCAGCTGAGGTGTGTATTATGAGGTTCTGCAGCAGTTGAGGTGTGTATTATGAGGTTCTGCAGCAGCTGAGGTGTGTATTATGATGTTCTGCAGCAGCTGTGGTGTGTATGATGATGTTCTGCAGCAGCTGAGGTGTGTATTATGATGTTCTGCAGCAGCTGAGGTGTGTATTATGATGTTCTGCAGCAGCTGTGGTGTGTATTATGAGATTCTGCAGCAGCTGAGGTGTGTATTATGAGGTTCTGCAGCAGTTGAGGTGTGTATTATGAGGTTCTGCAGCAGCTGAGGTGTGTATTATGATGTTCTGCAGCAGCTGTGGTGTGTATTATGAGGTTCTGCAGCAGCTGAGGTGTGTATTATAATGTTCTGCAGCAGCTGAGGTGTGTATTATGAGGTTCTGCAGCAGCTGAGGTGTGTATGATGATGTTCTGCAGCAGCTGAGGTGTGTATTATGATGTTCTGCAGCAGCTGAGGTGTGTATTATGATGTTCTGCAGCAGCTGTGGTGTGTATTATGAGATTCTGCAGCAGCTGAGGTGTGTATTATGAGGTTCTGCAGCAGTTGAGGTGTGTATTATGAGGTTCTGCAGCAGCTGAGGTGTGTATTATGATGTTCTGCAGCAGCTGTGGTGTGTATTATGAGGTTCTGCAGCAGCTGAGGTGTGTATTATAATGTTCTGCAGCAGCAGTGGTGTGTATTATGAGGTACTGCAGCAGCTGAGGTGTGTATTATAATGTTCTGCAGCAGCTGAGGTGTGTATTATGAGGTTCTGCAGCAGCTGAGGTGTGTATTATAATGTTCTGCAGCAGCAGTGGTGTGTATTATGAGGTTCTGCAGCAGCTGAGGTGTGTATTATAATGTTCTGCAGCAGCTGAGGTGTGTATTATGAGGTTCTGCAGCAGCTGAGGTGTGTACTATTTAGTCCCAAGACTGACAACACATGCATCACTTCTTCCTCCTCCTCTCAGTAGAGTTCTCACTATATACAGGGTCCGATATACAGCCCCCATCTTCCTAACTGTGAAGCCTTCACTTAGTCCCAGAGTCCCCCAGTGTCCATGCAGCTGCATCCCCTCTGCTATCTCCTCCCTGTAGACTTTATACATAGTGCAGGGCCTAATGGGCAGCAGCATGACAGATACAATGTGAGGAATCTGGGCAGCCATGACACTTGGACGTCCTACAGCAGTGTCTGTATGTCGGCATTAGTCAGTGACACCTTTGGGCTTGTTATTGTGTTTGGCATGGACTGCGTGTTCTTACTGGTTTATACTGGTGTATGTAATGGGATTCATGGATTTTCCTAGAGTAATTTGCTGCGAGGATTTCCCTGGTCTGCATGTGACACAAGTGACATCCTTTTAATTAGAATGTCATCGCGATCCCTCGTGTGAAGCGGTGACATCACTTTAATTTGCCGCTGAGCTTCAGATCAACCTATATTTTATGCCTCGGTGAAGGGAAAGGGTTTTGCATCTGTAATTTAGCGATTACACTGATGATACACTCCGTTCCTAAAATATTCTCCATTATATACAAGGAATAGCTGCAGTGTGATCACAGCGAGTGGAGAAACTAGATATGACACTTAAAGGGATCCATCAATCAGAAAGGATCTGGCTTGTATCATAAACATATTTCTGGTACTATCTAGGCAAAAAAAATAAAAATTACAGCTTTGCTGTATAGACTGGGGCATGAACAGAGTCATCTCATTATCATTATAGGGTGAAGGAGCTACTGACGTCTCTATTGTACTGCTGGAGGCCTAGATAAGGCAAGATAGTAACACTAAAGACATATATAAGGCTCTGTATGCTTTTTACTTGTCAGTCATGCTATATAGATTGGGACATAACAACAGAGTCATGTCATTATCATTATCATGTGATGGAGCTACTGACATCTCTATTGTACTAGATAAGGCAGGATATATATATATATATATATATATATATATATATTTATTTATTTTTATGTAGATTGTGAGCCCCACATAGAGCTCACAATGTACATTTTTCCCTATCAGTATGTCTTTTTTTGGAATATGGGATGGAAAGCCATGCAAACATGGGGAGAACATACAAACTCTTTGCAGACGGTTTTTTGCCCATGGCGGGATTTGAACACCAGGACTCCAGCGCTGCAAGACTGCAGTGCTAACCACTGAGCCACCGTGTGGCCCTAGATAAGGCAGAATATTAACACTATAGACATATATAAGGCTCTGTATGCTTTTCACTTGTCAGTCATGCTAAATATATTGGGACATAACAACAGAGTCATGTCATTATCATTGTAGGGTGGTGGAGCTCCTGACATCTCTATTTTATTGCTGGAGGCCTAGCTAAGACAGGATATTAACCCTATAGACATATATAAGGCTCTGTATGATTTTCACTTGTCAGTTTTGCTATATAGATTGGGACATAACAGCAGAATCATCTCGTTATCATTATAGGTGGAGTTACTGACAACTCTATTGTATTGCTGAAGGCCTTGGTAAGGCAGGATAGTAACACTATAGACAAAGATAAGGCTTTGTAGGCAGATCACGTGTCAGCTTTGCTGTATAGAGTGGAATAAAGGAAACAGAGCCATCTCATTATTATTAAGGGTCATAAGTAGAGATGAGCGAGTACTGTTCGGATCAGCCGATCCGAACAGCACGCTCGCATAGAAATGAATGGACGTAGCCGGCACGCGGGGGGTTAAGCGGCCGGCCACCGTCAAAGCAGAAGTACCAGGTGCATCCATTCATTTCTATGAAGCGTGCTGTTCGGATCGGCTGACAGATAGATAGATAGATAGATAGATAGATAGATAGATAGATAGATAGGAGATAGATAGATAGATAGATAGATAGATAGATGATAGATAGATAGATAGATAGATAGATAGATAGATAGATAGGAGATAGACAGATAGGAGATAGATAGATAGATAGATAGATAGAGAGGAGATAGATAGATAGATAGATAGATAGATAGATAGATAGATAGATAGATAGATAGATTAGAGAGATAGATAGATAGATTAGAGAGATAGATAGATAGATAGATAGATAGATGATAGATAGATAGATAGATAGATAGATAGATAGATAGATAGATATTGAATAAATAGATAAAAATAAATGCTCAGGTTACAGGTTTAGGTGGACCCTTGGGATGTGATAAAACTTTTTTGTTTCAGATTTGCTCTTGTTTGACCTTCAGACCAGACAGATGTTACAGTCTCCGCAGCGCTCGCTATAATACTAGTGAATGGGTTTCATTTGCAGTGCGACATATCACTACATTCTCTTCCTATGTGTCTCTTTCTGCATAAATACGTTTCCTTCAGAAATTGTGTTTATACCTGAGGAAGCGATCTGATAAATCCCAAAAGCTTGTAATCTGTCACCATCTTTAGTTAGCCTTTAAAATAGGTATCAACTACTGAAGACTCTCAATGTTTTATATTTCATATCATTTTTGTAGCAGACATATTTTCCACCCCCTTTGAACATGGTGGGTGACCTATAATCAGGGGTGTAACTTGAGGGGGTGCTGCGGGTGCAGTCGCACCGGGGCCCAGGAGCCTTAGGGGGCCCATAAGCACTGGCATCAGTATTTAGATTGCAGCGTCCATCTGACCCATAAGCCAAGGAGACCCACCGATTACCAGAACCACACTAAGGTGGATTAACTCCTTAGCCCCTGTACCCATCACTATCAAGAATTCTCTGTAGGGATGAGGTAGGGGCCCCGGACAAAAGATTGCAGCGGGGCCCACAAGACTTTAGTGATGCCCCTGCCTATAATGTACTTATTCCTCAGCCCATCTTTGTTGTACCTTTCTTCACACTAGGTGGCAGCAGTATAAAGACATTGTGCCTATGCGTCCGAGCAGGTGGACTGTAGGAGATGTCAATGGCAGGTTCTGTAGTCCTCGCTTCATTGAAGAAGGCCTGTCTCCCTTGTCACAAAAAATTGACACTTGGCCATAGGGAATGCAGGTACTCCTGAGGTTACCAGGTACCCCAAACTCCAGCTGCCTAAGAGTAGAAGGCAGGGGGTCAGTGGGAAGACCCCTAGGTATACCCAGAGATGGCAGCGTGTAGTACCACTATGTGTTACTCTAGTATGTAGTGCAAGTGCATGTGACACCCCTAAAACTAGAACAGACCCCAAAACAAGCACAGACTAGGGACTGATACATTTATACTACCAAGCAGACCCCCTTATCAAATACAGACCCCTAAATATAGACCCACTATATCTCTTATTATATGGGAATTTTGGCTCTCAGCCCTTTTATATAAAATAGGGATTACGACCTTAATCCCCCTCCCTTCTCCCGCAGACTACTCGTCTGATTGACATGTCCCAAGCCAATGGTCAGAAAACCCCTCGACCAAAGTTTTGCGGTACGCAGTATAAATACACCCGACATATCGAGTACTTGGCGTTTATTATTCTAGTTACTGTAATCCATGTTCCGGGTGCGGATTAGACAAAACATGGAGATCTTCAAGAAGTTCTGCTCTGCATCAGGTTCCTGCCGACTGGAAACAGAAGCGAAGACCAATATTTATCCAAGTGGAAAACTCCGGCTTCAAAGATTGAGCGGCTCCATTCACACGTCAGGTGTAATAAAGGGACGATTATCAGAGGTGGAGAAGGGAGAAGAGAAGTGACAGGAGCCAGATCTCTGCTGTGACCTTCAGATCACCTTCATAGACCTCCAGCACCAAGAAGTGTAAGAACTTGTCACATTGTAATGAAGTTTGTATCACACAAGGTTGTCTAATACTAGAGACCCGAAACTTCATGAAGCTGGGAAAGGCCGACTACTACCAGAAGGTCTAATGGTGAGCCCAAGCTCTGGACCAACAATGGACCCTAAAGCTTCAGCAGAAGACAAGTAGTACAGAGATAATACACACAGTGATGTCACAGTACAGAGATAATACACCCAGTGATGTTACAGTACAGGATAATACACACAGTGATGTCACAGTACAGAGATAATACACACAGTGATGTCACAGTACAGAGATAATACACACAGTGATGTCACAGTACAGAGATAATACACACAGTGATGTCACAGAACAGAGATAATACACACAGTGATGTCACAGTACAGGGATAATAGACACAGTGATGTCACAGTACAGGATAATACACACAGTGATGTCACAGTACAGGATAATACACACAGTGATGTCACAGTACAGAGATAATACACACAGTGATGTCACAGTACAGGGATAATACACACAGTGATGTCACAGTACAGGATAATACACACAGTGATGTCACAGTACAGGATAATACACACAGTGATGTCACAGTACAGGATAATACACACAGTGATGTCACAGTACAGAGATAATACACACAGTGATGTCACAGTACAGGGATAATACACACAGTGATGTCACAGTACAGGATAATACACACAGTGATGTCACAGTACAGGATAATACACACAGTGATGTCACAGTACAGGATAATACACACAGTGATGTCACAGTACAGGATAATACACACAGTGATCTCACAGTACAGGGATAATACACACAGTGATGTCACAGTACAGAGATAATACACACAGTGATGTCACACTACAGGATAATACACACAGTGATGTCACAGTACAGGGATAATACACACAGTGATGTCACAGTACAGGGATAATACACACAGTGATGTCACAGTACAGGGATAATACACACAGTGATGTCACAGTACAGGATAATACACACAGTGATGTCACAGTACAGGATAATACACACAGTGATGTCACAGTACAGGGATAATACACACAGTGATGTCACAGTACAGGATAATACACACAGTGATGTCACAGTACAGAGATAATACACACAGTGATGTCACAGTACAGAGATAATACACACAGTGATGTCACAGTACAGAGATAATACACACAGTGATGTCACAGTACAGAGATAATACACACAGTGATGTCACAGTACAGAGATAATACACACAGTGATGTCACAGTACAGGGATAATACACACAGTGATGTCACAGTACAGAGATAATACACACAGTGATGTCACAGTACAGAGATAATACACACAGTGATGTCACAGTACAGGGATAATACACACAGTGATGTCACAGTACAGGGATAATACACACAGTGATGTCACAGTACAGGGATAATACACACAGTGATGTCACAGTACAGGGATAATACACACAGTGATGTCACAGTACAGAGATAATACACACAGTGATGTCACAGTACAGGGATAATAGACACAGTGATGTCACAGAACAGGGATAATAGACACAGTGATGTCACAGTACAGAGATAATACACACAGTGATGTCACAGTACAGGATAATACACACAGTGATGTCACAGTACAGAGATAATACACACAGTGATGTCACAGTACAGGATAATACACACAGTGATGTCACAGTACAGAGATAATACACACAGTGATGTCACAGTACAGAGATAATACACACAGTGATGTCACAGTACAGAGATAATACACACAGTGATGTCACAGTACAGGGATAATACACACAGGGATGTCACAGTACAGGGATAATAGACACAGTGATGTCACAGTACAGGATAATACACACAGTGATGTCACAGTACAGGATAATACACACAGTGATGTCACAGTACAGAGATAATACACACAGTGATGTCACAGTACAGGGATAATACACACAGTGATGTCACAGTACAGGATAATACACACAGTGATGTCACAGTACAGGATAATACACACAGTGATGTCACAGTACAGGATAATACACACAGTGATGTCACAGTACAGGATAATACACACAGTGATCTCACAGTACAGGATAATACACACAGTGATGTCACAGTACAGAGATAATACAAACAGTGATGTCACAGTACAGAGATAATACACACAGTGATGTCACAGTACAGGGATAATACACACAGTGATGTCACAGTACAGGGATAATACACACAGTGATGTCACAGTACAGGGATAATACACACAGTGATGTCACAGTACAGGGTTAATACACACAGTGATGTCACAGTACAGGATAATACACACAGTGATGTCACAGTACAGGGATAATAGACACAGTGATGTCACAGTACAGGGATAATAGACACAGTGATGTCACAGTACAGAGATAATACACACAGTGATGTCACAGTACAGGATAATACACACAGTGATGTCACAGTACAGAGATAATACACACAGTGATGTCACAGTACAGGATAATACACACAGTGATGTCACAGTACAGGATAATACACACAGTGATGTCACAGTACAGAGATAATACACACAGTGATGTCACAGTACAGAGATAATACACACAGTGATGTCACAGTACAGAGATAATACACACAGTGATGTCACAGTACAGGGATAATACACACAGTGATGTCACAGTACAGGGATAATAGACACAGTGATGTCACAGTACAGGATAATACACACAGTGATGTCACAGTACAGGATAATACACACAGTGATGTCACAGTACAGAGATAATACACACAGTGATGTCACAGTACAGGGATAATACACACAGTGATGTCACAGTACAGGATAATACACACAGTGATGTCACAGTACAGGGATAATACACACAGTGATGTCACAGTACAGAGATAATACACACAGTGATGTCACAGTACAGGGATAATACACACAGTGATGTCACAGTACAGGATAATACACACAGTGATGTCACAGTACAGGATAATACACACAGTGATCTCACAGTACAGGATAATACACACAGCGATGTCACAGTACAGAGATAATACACACAGTGATGTCACAGTACAGGATAATACACACAGTGATGTCACAGTACAGAGATAATACACACAGTGATGTCACAGTACAGGGATAATACACACAGTGATGTCACAGTACAGGGATAATACACACAGTGATGTCACAGTACAGAGATAATACACACAGTGATGTCACAGTACAGGGATAATACACACAGTGATGTCACAGTACAGGATAATACACACAGTGATGTCACAGTACAGAGATAATACACACAGTGATGTCACAGTACAGGATAATACACACAGTGATGTCACAGTACAGAGATAATACACACAGTGCTCTCACAGTACAGGATAATACACACAGTGATGTCACAGTACAGGGATAATACACACAGTGATGTCACAGTACAGGATAATACACACAGTGATGTCACAGTACAGGGATAATACACACAGTGATGTCACAGTACAGAGATAATACACACAGTGATGTCACAGTACAGGGATAATACACACAGTGATGTCACAGTACAGGGATAATACACACAGTGATGTCACAGTACAGGGATAATACACACAGTGATGTCACAGTACAGGATAATACACACAGTGATGTCACAGTACAGGGATAATACACACAGTGATGTCACAGTATAGGGATAATACACACAGTGATGTCACAGTACAGGATAATACACACAGTGATGTCACAGTACAGGGATAATACACACAGTGATGTCACAGTACAGAGATAATACACACAGTGATGTCACAGTACAGAGATAATACACACAGTGATGTCACAGTACAGAGATAATACACACAGTGATGTCACAGTACAGAGATAATACACACAGTGATGTCACAGTACAGAGATAATACACACAGTGATGTCACAGTACAGGGATAATACACACAGTGATGTCACAGTACGGGGATAATAGACACAGTGATGTCACAGTACAGGATAATACACACAGTGATGTCACAGTACAGGATAATACACACAGTGATGTCACAGTACAGAGATAATACACACAGTGATGTCACAGTACAGGGATAATACACACAGTGATGTCACAGTACAGAGATAATACACACAGTGATGTCACAGTACAGGGATAATACACACAGTGATGTCACAGTACAGGGATAATACACACAGTGATGTCACAAGTACAGAGGATAATACACACAGTGATGTCACAGTACAGGATAATACACACAGTGATGTCACAGTACAGGATAATACACACAGTGATGTCACAGTACAGGGATAATACACACAGTGATGTCACAGTACAGGATAATACACACAGTGATGTCACAGTACAGGGATAATACACACAGTGATGTCACAGTACAGAGATAATACACACAGTGATGTCACAGTACAGGAAAATACACACAGTGATGTCACAGTACAGGGATAATACACACAGTGATGTCACAGTACAGAGATAATACACACAGTGATGTCACAGTACAGGGATAATACACACAGTGATGTCACAGTACAGGGATAATACACACAGTGATGTCACAGTACAGAGATAATACACACAGTGATGTCACAGTACAGAGATAATACACACAGTGATGTCACAGTACAGAGATAATACACACAGTGATGTCACAGTACAGGATAATACACACAGTGATGTCACAGTACAGGATAATACACACAGTGATGTCACAGTACAGGATAATACACACAGTGATGTCACAGTACAGAGATAATACACACAGTGATGTCACAGTACAGGGATAATACACACAGTGATGTCACAGTACAGAGATAATACACACAGTGATGTCACAGTACAGGGATAATACACACAGTGATGTCACAGTACAGAGATAATACACACAGTGATGTCACAGTACAGAGATAATACACACAGTGATGTCACAGTACAGAGATAATACACACAGTGATGTCACAGTACAGAGATAATACACACAGTGATGTCACAGTACAGAGATAATACACACAGTGATGTCACAGTACAGGATAATACACACAGTGATGTCACAGTACAGGGATAATAGCACACAGTGATGTCACAGTACAGGATAATACACACAGTGATGTCACAGTACAGGATAATACACACAGTGATGTCACAGTACAGGATAATACACACAGTGATGTCACAGTACAGAGATAATACACACAGTGATGTCACAGTACAGGGATAATACACACAGTGATGTCACAGTACAGAGATAATACACACAGTGATGTCACAGTACAGGGATAATACACACAGTGATGTCACAGTACAGGGATAATACACACAGTGATGTCACAGTACAGGATAATACACACAGTGATGTCACAGTACAGGATAATACACACAGTGATCTCACAGTACAGGATAATACACACAGTGATGTCACAGTACAGGATAATACACACAGTGATGTCACAGTACAGGATAATACACACAGTGATGTCACAGTACAGGGATAATACACACAGTGATGTCACAGTACAGAGATAATACACACAGTGATGTCACAGTACAGGGATAATACACACAGTGATGTCACAGTACAGGGATAATACACACAGTGATGTCACAGTACAGAGATAATACACACAGTGATGTCACAGTACAGGGATAATACACACAGTGATGTCACAGTACAGGATAATACACACAGTGATGTCACAGTACAGGGATAATACACACAGTGATGTCACAGTACAGAGATAATACACACAGTGATGTCACAGTACAGGATAATACACACAGTGATGTCACAGTACAGGGATAATACACACAGTGATGTCACAGTACAGAGATAATACACACAGTGATGTCACAGTACAGGATAATACACACAGTGATGTCACAGTACAGAGATAATACACACAGTGATGTCACAGTACAGAGATAATACACACAGTGATGTCACAGTACAGAGATAATACACACAGTGATGTCACAGTACAGAGATAATACACACAGTGATGTCACAGTACAGGGATAATAGACACAGTGATGTCACAGTACAGGATAATACACACAGTGATGTCACAGTACAGGGATAATACACACAGTGATGTCACAGTACAGAGATAATACACACAGTGATGTCACAGTACAGGGATAATACACACAGTGATGTCACAGTACAGGGATAATACACACAGTGATGTCACAGTACAGGATAATACACACAGTGATGTCACAGTACAGGATAATACACACAGTGATGTCACAGTACAGAGATAATACACACAGTGATGTCACAGTACAGGGATAATACACACAGTGATGTCACAGTACAGGATAATACACACAGTGATGTCACAGTACAGGGATAATACACACAGTGATGTCACAGTACAGGATAATACACACAGTGATGTCACAGTACAGGATAATACACACAGTGATGTCACAGTACAGGATAATACACACAGTGATCTCACAGTACAGGATAATACACACAGTGATGTCACAGTACAGGGATAATACACACAGTGATGTCACAGTACAGGATAATACACACAGTGATGTCACAGTACAGGGATAATACACACAGTGATGTCACAGTACAGAGATAATACACACAGTGATGTCACAGTACAGGGATAATACACACAGTGATGTCACAGTACAGAGATAATACACACAGTGATGTCACAGTACAGGATAATACACACAGTGATGTCACAGTACAGGGATAATACACACAGTGATGTCACAGTACAGGGATAATACACACAGTGATGTCACAGTACAGGGATAATACACACAGTGATGTCACAGTACAGGATAATACACACAGTGATGTCACAGTACAGGATAATACACACAGTGATGTCACAGTACAGAGATAATACACACAGTGATGTCACAGTACAGGGATAATACACACAGTGATGTCACAGTACAGGGATAATACACACAGTGATGTCACAGTACAGAGATAATACACACAGTGATGTCACAGTACAGGATAATACACACAGTGATGTCACAGTACAGAGATAATACACACAGTGATGTCACAGTACAGGAGTAATACACACAGTGATGTCACAGTACAGGATAATACACACAGTGATGTCACAGTACAGAGATAATACACACAGTGATGTCACAGTACAGGATAATACACAGTGATGTCACAGTACAGAGATAATACACACAGTGATGTCACAGTACAGAGATAATACACACAGTGATGTCACAGTACAGGGATAATACACACAGTGATGTCACAGTACAGGGATAATACACACAGTGATGTCACAGTACAGGGATAATACACACAGTGATGTCACAGTACAGGGATAATACACACAGTGATGTCACAGTACAGAGATAATACACACAGTGATGTCACAGTACAGGGATAATACACACAGTGATGTCACAGTACAGGGATAATACGACACAGTGATGTCACAGTACAGGGATAATACACACAGTGATGTCACAGTACAGGATAATACACACAGTGATGTCACAGTACAGAGATAATACACACAGTGATGTCACAGTACAGGATAATACACACAGTGATGTCACAGTACAGAGATAATACACACAGTGATGTCACAGTACAGAGATAATACACACAGTGATGTCACAGTACAGAGATAATACACACAGTGATGTCACAGTACAGGGATAATACACACAGTGATGTCACAGTACAGGATAATACACACAGTGATGTCACAGTACAGGATAATACACACAGTGATGTCACAGTACAGGATAATACACACAGTGATGTCACAGTACAGAGATAATACACACAGTGATGTCACAGTACAGGGATAATACACACAGTGATGTCACAGTACAGGGATAATACACACAGTGATGTCACAGTACAGGATAATACACACAGTGATGTCACAGTACAGGATAATACACACAGTGATGTCACAGTACAGGATAATACACACAGTGATGTCACAGTACAGGATAATACACACAGTGATGTCACAGTACAGAGATAATACACACAGTGATGTCACAGTACAGAGATAATACACACAGTGATGTCACAGTACAGGGATAATACACACAGTGATGTCACAGTACAGGGATAATACACACAGTGATGTCACAGTACAGGATAATACACACAGTGATGTCACAGTACAGGGATAATACACACAGTGATGTCACAGTACAGAGATAATACACACAGTGATGTCACAGTACAGGGATAATACACACAGTGATGTCACAGTACAGGATAATACACACAGTGATGTCACAGTACAGAGATAATACACACAGTGATGTCACAGTACAGGATAATACACACAGTGATGTCACAGTACAGAGATAATACACACAGTGATGTCACAGTACAGGATAATACACACAGTGATGTCACAGTACAGGGATAATACACACAGTGATGTCACAGTACAGAGATAATACACACAGTGATGTCACAGTACAGGAGATAATACACACAGTGATGTCACAGTACAGGATAATACACACAGTGATGTCACAGTACAGGATAATACACACAGTGATGTCACAGTACAGGGATAATACACACAGTGATGTCACAGTACAGGATAATACACACAGTGATGTCACAGTACAGGATAATACACACAGTGATGTCACAGTACAGGATAATACACACAGTGATGTCACAGTACAGAGATAATACACACAGTGATGTCACAGTACAGGGATAATACACACAGTGATGTCACAGTACAGGATAATACACACAGTGATGTCACAGTACAGGGATAATACACACAGTGATGTCACAGTACAGAGATAATACACACAGTGATGTCACAGTACAGGGATAATACACACAGTGATGTCACAGTACAGAGATAATACACACAGTGATGTCACAGTACAGGATAATACACACAGTGATGTCACAGTACAGAGATAATACACACAGTGATGTCACAGTACAGAGATAATACACACAGTGATGTCACAGTACAGGGATAATACACACAGTGATGTCACAGTACAGAGATAATACACACAGTGATGTCACAGTACAGGGATAATACACACAGTGATGTCACAGTACAGGATAATACACACAGTGATGTCACAGTACAGGATAATACACACAGTGATGTCACAGTACAGGATAATACACACAGTGATGTCACAGTACAGGGATAATACACACAGTGATGTCACAGTACAGAGATAATACACACAGTGATGTCACAGTACAGGGATAATACACACAGTGATGTCACAGTACAGAGATAATACACACAGTGATGTCACAGTACAGGGATAATACACACAGTGATGTCACAGTACAGGGATAATACACACAGTGATGTCACAGTACAGGATAATACACACAGTGATGTCACAGTACAGAGATAATACACACAGTGATGTCACAGTACAGGATAATACACACAGTGATGTCACAGTACAGAGATAATACACACAGTGATGTCACAGTACAGGATAATACACACTGTGATGTCACAGTACAGGGATAATACACACAGTGATGTCACAGTACAGGATAATACACACAGTGATGTCACAGTACAGGGATAATACACACAGTGATGTCACAGTACAGAGATAATACACACAGTGATGTCACAGTACAGGGATAATACACACAGTGATGTCACAGTACAGGGATAATACACACAGTGATGTCACAGTACAGGGATAATACACACAGTGATGTCACAGTACAGGATAATACACACAGTGATGTCACAGTACAGGGATAATACACACAGTGATGTCACAGTACAGGGATAATACACACAGTGATGTCACAGTACAGGATAATACACACAGTGATGTCACAGTACAGGGATAATACACACAGTGATGTCACAGTACAGAGATAATACACACAGTGATGTCACAGTACAGAGATAATACACACAGTGATGTCACAGTACAGAGATAATACACACAGTGATGTCACAGTACAGAGATAATACACACAGTGATGTCACAGTACAGGGATAATACACACAGTGATGTCACAGTACAGGGGATAATACGACACAGTGATGTCACAGTACAGGATAATACACACAGTGATGTCACAGTACAGGATAATACACACAGTGATGTCACAGTACAGAGATAATACACACAGTGATGTCACAGTACAGAGATAATACACACAGTGATGTCACAGTACAGGGATAATACACACAGTGATGTCACAGTACAGGGATAATACACACAGTGATGTCACAGTACAGGGATAATACACACAGTGATGTCACAGTACAGGATAATACACACAGTGATCTCACAGTACAGGATAATACACACAGTGATGTCACAGTACAGGGATAATACACACAGTGATGTCACAGTACAGGATAATACACACAGTGATGTCACAGTACAGGATAATACACACAGTGATGTCACAGTACAGAGATAATACACACAGTGATGTCACAGTACAGGGATAATACACACAGTGATGTCACAGTACAGGGATAATACACACAGTGATGTCACAGTACAGAGATAATACACACAGTGATGTCACAGTACAGGATAATACACACAGTGATGTCACAGTACAGGATAATACACACAGTGATGTCACAGTACAGGGATAATACACACAGTGATGTCACAGTACAGAGATAATACACACAGTGATCTCACAGTACAGGGATAATACACACAGTGATGTCACAGTACAGGGATAATACACACAGTGATGTCACAGTACAGAGATAATACACACAGTGATGTCACAGTACAGGGATAATACACACAGTGATGTCACAGTACAGAGATAATACACACAGTGATGTCACAGTACAGGGATAATACACACAGTGATGTCACAGTACAGGGATAATACACACAGTGATGTCACAGTACAGAGATAATACACACAGTGATGTCACAGTACAGAGGTAATACACACAGTGATGTCACAGTACAGAGATAATACACACAGTGATGTCACAGTACAGAGATAATACACACAGTGATGTCACAGTACAGGGATAATACACACAGTGATGTCACAGTACAGAGATAATACACACAGTGATGTCACAGTACAGAGATAATACACACAGTGATGTCACAGTACAGGATAATACACACAGTGATGTCACAGTACAGAGATAATACACACAGTGATGTCACAGTACAGAGATAATACACACAGTGATGTCACAGTACAGAGATAATACACACAGTGATGTCACAGTACAGAGATAATACACACAGTGATGTCACAGTACAGGGATAATACGACACAGTGATGTCACAGTACAGGATAATACACACAGTGATGTCACAGTACAGGATAATACACACAGTGATGTCACAGTACAGAGATAATACACACAGTGATGTCACAGTACAGGGATAATACACACAGTGATGTCACAGTACAGGGATAATACACACAGTGATGTCACAGTACAGGATAATACACACAGTGATGTCACAGTACAGGATAATACACACAGTGATGTCACAGTACAGAGATAATACACACAGTGATGTCACAGTACAGGGATAATACACACAGTGATGTCACAGTACAGGATAATACACACAGTGATGTCACAGTACAGGATAATACACACAGTGATGTCACAGTACAGGATAATACACACAGTGATGTCACAGTACAGGATAATACACACAGTGATCTCACAGTACAGGATAATACACACAGTGATGTCACAGTACAGGGATAATACACACAGTGATGTCACAGTACAGGATAATACACACAGTGATGTCACAGTACAGGATAATACACACAGTGATGTCACAGTACAGAGATAATACACACAGTGATGTCACAGTACAGAGATAATACACACAGTGATGTCACAGTACAGGGATAATACACACAGTGATGTCACAGTACAGAGATAATACACACAGTGATGTCACAGTACAGGATAATACACACAGTGATGTCACAGTACAGGGATAATACACACAGTGATGTCACAGTACAGGGATAATACACACAGTGATGTCACAGTACAGGATAATACACACAGTGATGTCACAGTACAGGATAATACACACAGTGATGTCACAGTACAGGGATAATACACACAGTGATGTCACAGTACAGGGATAATACACACAGTGATGTCACAGTACAGGATAATACACACAGTGATGTCACAGTACAGAGATAATACACACAGTGATGTCACAGTACAGAGATAATACACACAGTGATGTCACAGTACAGAGATAATACACACAGTGATGTCACAGTACAGAGATAATACACACAGTGATGTCACAGTACAGAGATAATACACACAGTGATGTCACAGTACAGAGATAATACACACAGTGATGTCACAGTACAGAGATAATACACACAGTGATGTCACAGTACAGAGATAATACACACAGTGATGTCACAGTACAGAGATAATACACACAGTGATGTCACAGTACAGGGATAATACACACAGTGATGTCACAGTACAGGATAATACACACAGTGATGTCACAGTACAGGGATAATACACACAGTGATGTCACAGTACAGAGATAATACACACAGTGATGTCACAGTACAGGATAATACACACAGTGATGTCACAGAACAGAGGATAATACACACAGTGATGTCACAGTACAGGGATAATACACACAGTGATGTCACAGTACAGGATAATACACACAGTGATGTCACAGTACAGAGATAATACACACAGTGATGTCACAGTACAGGATAATACACACAGTGATGTCACAGTACAGGATAATACACACAGTGATGTCACAGTACAGGATAATACACACAGTGATGTCACAGTACAGAGATAATACACACAGTGATGTCACAGTACAGGATAATACACACAGTGATGTCACAGTACAGGGATAATACACACAGTGATGTCACAGTACAGGATAATACACACAGTGATGTCACAGTACAGGATAATACACACAGTGATGTCACAGTACAGAGATAATACACACAGTGATGTCACAGTACAGGGATAATACACACAGTGATGTCACAGTACAGGATAATACACACAGTGATGTCACAGTACAGGATAATACACACAGTGATGTCACAGTACAGGATAATACACACAGTGATGTCACAGTACAGGATAATACACACAGTGATGTCACAGTACAGGATAATACACACAGTGATGTCACAGTACAGAGATAATACACACAGTGATGTCACAGTACAGAGATAATACACACAGTGATGTCACAGTACAGGGATAATACACACAGTGATGTCACAGTACAGGGATAATACACACAGTGATGTCACAGTACAGGATAATACACACAGTGATGTCACAGTACAGGGATAATACACACAGTGATGTCACAGTACAGAGATAATACACACAGTGATGTCACAGTACAGGGATAATACACACAGTGATGTCACAGTACAGAGATAATACGACACAGTGATGTCACAGTACAGAGATAATACACACAGTGATGTCACAGTACAGGGATAATACACACAGTGATGTCACAGTACAGAGATAATACACACAGTGATGTCACAGTACAGGATAATACACACAGTGATGTCACAGTACAGAGATAATACACACAGTGATGTA
>NC_134265.1:18066065-18091065 GCF_031893055.1 Leptodactylus fuscus
AGATAGATAGATAGATAGATAGATAGATGATAGATAGATAGATAGATAGATAGATATGAGATAGATAGATAGATAGATAGATAGATAGATCTGTGATAGATAGATAGATAGATAGATAGATAGATAGATAGATAGATAGGAGATAGATAGATAGATAGATAGATAGATAGATGATAGATAGATAGATAGATAGATAGATAGATAGATAGATAGATCTGTGATAGAAAGATAGATAGATAGATAGATAGATAGATAGATAGATAGATCTGTGATAGATAGATAGATAGATAGATAGATAGATAGATAGATGATAGAAAGATAGATAGATAGATAGATAGATAGATAGATAGATGATAGATAGATAGATAGATAGATAGGAGATAGATAGATAGATAGATAGATAGATAGATAGATAGGAGATTGATCGATAGATAGATAGATAGATAGATAGATAGGAGATAGATAGATAGATAGATAGATAGATAGATGATAGATAGATAGATAGATAGATATGAGATAGATAGATAGATAGATAGATAGATAGATCTGTGATAGAAAGATAGATAGATAGATAGATAGATAGATCTGTGATAGATAGATAGATAGATAGATAGATAGATGATAGAAAGATAGATAGATAGATAGATAGATAGATAGATAGATAGGAGATAGATAGATAGATAGATAGATAGGAGATAGATAGATAGATAGATAGATAGATAGATGATAGATAGATAGATAGATAGATAGATAGATAGATAGATAGGAGATAGATAGATAGATAGATAGATGATAGATAGATAGATAGATAGATATGAGATAGATAGATAGATAGATAGATAGATAGATAGATAGATAGATAGATAGATGATAGATCTGTGATAGATATACAGTAGAAAAATAAGTAGAAAAAAGACATTTTGATGTGAAACCTAATGCAGGAGAGTGCCATATGTTGAGGTGTAGATTTGCTGATGTAACCGCCAAGCACCGTGTACAGCTGACTGGGACTATCCAGCCCGTTGCGCCTCTAGACTGAACCATTTACAGAATCAGGTCAATAAGAAGTATGAAGCAATGAGCCTAAATTTCATGTATTACTGGGCTTTTATGGGCTCTAACATGAATTTGCCATACGTAGACCATTGCAGGGTGTGGTGGGTGTTGGGGGTCTCGGTGCGCAGTAAAATGAATCAGCTATGACTGAAATGTGTATTTGGCTGCTGAGTCTGTCACCTGGGGGCATGTACAGCCGGACCTCAGCACAGACTGGCAGGTTCTCCTGAAGCACAATAAACAAGCTGACTATGATGGCTGCCTCTAATGAATAGCAGTGCCGGGGGTGACCCCAAATAAAATACACAAAAGCCACGAAGGAGTCCGGCCTCCACCCACATGGCGGGTTACCTTGTCTATTTGCATTAAGAAGGAAGGGAAAAACTCTTTAGATATTCCCTTAGGTGGAGAATGGGCCGAAATCTGTTACCAGTAATATTCTAGCACAGGTCACGACGTAAATCCACAGCCTGTACGCGGCCACCTGACCTTTAGTGCGCACATGTAGGGTATTTTTCGGAGAGAGATTATTTTTTCGTTTCGGCTTTGGATATGGTAGGTTATAATACATATATGGTAGATGGTGATAAGTGACCCGAGCGAGATTCATTTTGCTAATATTCGCAAAATTTGCAAAAATTTGGGCATCTGCAGTCATCTGGGGGCATCTATGTCATAACAACTACCACGGCATCTTCCGACCTCTTCTATGATATCAGTGGTCTTAGGAAACTGTTAAGTCCTATGATTTGGGCCTAATGAGTTCACTCGTGCGTCGGAGGTCTGTACAGACCTTACTGAGCATGCGCAGTACGCTCTGTTGCGCGAAGACTTCGAGGAGCGTACTGCGCGTGCACGTAATTGCGGCCTCAAAAATATGGCCGCCGGGCGGCATGTGCAGTCGGCTCTACTGGTGTCTCGCTGGCAGAGCCGACTGCGCAGGCATCGGAGCTGACGCAGAAGGAAGACGACAGAGAAGGGGAGGATGCAGCTGAAGATGGAGGCGTCGCTGGAGAGAGTTCTCAGGCAGTAGTGGGTACGCCCCCAGTGCTGTATGAGCGCAGGGGCCCGCCCCCATTGCTGCGAGAGAACTCATTAGCATACCGGTAAAAACCGGGATTTCTAAGGAACGGCGCCGCAGAGACCACGTCTAAAGGTAAGAGACGAATAGCCTTTCTAAAGACTATTCCAACGTCTAAAACAGAAAAAAATGATATTTAGTGGTAGAATCCCTTTAACTAAGTTCACGCAGGAATAGCCTTAAGAAAACCTATTCTTCTCTTACCTTTATTATTCTGATCCGCGCCGCCGTTGTTTCTGAGAAATATCTTCTTTCTTCCACATGTAAATGAGTTCAGACAGCAACGCCTCCAGCTTCTTCTCCGGACCGCCTCTTCTTCCATGTCACCTTCGTGTCTTCATCCAAAAGCGCCGTCTGTCAGCCATTTTCCTGTGGCCGAAAGGGAGAGGATTTCCAGAGGATTACCTTACCGCCAGCCTCCAGAACCATCTACTGATTGAGGTTAGGTGACGTAGAGAGTTGTTGGCGAGGAGAACGAGGCACATATCCACTGTTACGGTCTCAAGCCAACAATTGTGAGACTACGATCCCCATCGGGAAGCTGCAACTGTTCACAGTTTGCCACAGTCTAGTTAATATAAAAAAACACATCGCCATACAATTAGAGAACAAAGACTGGACCTTCCCGTGTCAAAACTTTTCAGCAGTGAAGGTCATAATATCACCAATGACATGAAAATTTTGGAAACAGAGATGGATTTGTGAGTACAAGTTTATGACCTTGTTTGACACTCTCGAGAAAGGGATGAATCTCTCACATGGGTTCATGGCATCCTACAGAAATCACTGAACTGAGTCAGCCATAAAGACACTCTGTGAACTGATAAGAACATCACAAACTGATGAATTGTTTAGTTGTTTAGTTGTATAACCAATAACCTTCTTCTACCCCCTCCTGGAATTCTATCCCTATGTGTCCCTCTTGTACATAAACATGTATCCTTCAGATACCTGAAGAAGAAGCCAAGAGCTTCGAAACGTTGTAATCTGTCAATTACTGAAGACTCTCAGGTTTTTTGGGTTTTTTTATATTTCCTACCCACTGACTAACATGGTCCTTATACAGTATAGTTACTCTGTTCCTCCATTCACCATCAGGGCCCTTCCGAACACATCACATGGCTCAGGGCAAGAGAGGTCACCTCCCTAACTGGAAGCACCCCGGGGGAAACTACTACAACCACCATCGGGTACCACGAAGGCCCCCCTGGTCAGTGTCCAGCCTGGGAGGTGGGCTGGAGGAATTTGGTTGAATTGCTATAGCCACTACCACTTCCATCCTCCTGTTCCCTCCATTTTTGGCCATTTTCGTGGATCCCTCCACACACTCAAATCTATGGGGGATGTGTGAAAACCGGTGCCCCTTGGGTGCAAGACCTTGGTAGTGTGAATGTAGCCTCAGATGTAGTGTAATATCAGGAAGGCCTCATCTATTCCTTTGGCCTTGTTGCCTATAGCAGCCAATAAGAGACCAGCTTTCACTTTCTGAACTGCTCTGGAGAAATGAAAGCTGTGCTGTGATTGGCTGCTACAGGTTATAAGGCCTGTTGTACAGCGTATAGAAACATAGCCGGCAATATGTAGGATGTGAGTCCAGGCCCGGGCCCAGTCTGTATCTGACAGCGTAGTATTGTGTGAGAAGCGGCACCTATGGGGACTGAGTGCAACCTCGCGGCGAATGGCTGTGTGTCTCTTTAGGAACGCTGAACGTTTGGAGAACTTATCGACAACTTGTGTGGCTGCCATTGATCCTTGTGACAACGTCTACCTCAGTAACGTGCTGCTGACAACAAACCCTGCGGACATGAGTTTGCCGATACACAGGTAGTGGGGGCCCAGTTACCCTGTCCTTGAATAGGATGAATAAAATGGCAGCATAAAAGCAACTTGTTGGTGTAGTCAGCCACTGTACGCGTTACATGAGAACCATATGGAAGTATTATGTGCCATTGTATGTCACGCACATTGACAAAGAAAGTCAGACACAACAACATGCGGATACACGCATCAATACATACAATAAAGACAACATACAGACACGTAGTAATACTTACAACTAACACAACAACATACAGATGCACACATCAATACATGCAACTAACACAACAACATGCGGACACACGCATCAATACATACAACTAACACAACAATATACAGATGAATGCATCAATACATACAACTAACACAACAACACGCAGACACACGTATCAATACATACAATAAAGACAACAACATACAGACGCGCAGTAATACATACAACTAACACGACAATTTACAGATGAATGCATCAATACATACAACAAACACAACAACATACAGACAGCAAACACATCAATACATGCAACTAACACAACAACATGCAGACACCAAACACATCAATACATACAACAAACACAACATACGGACGCACACATCAATACATGCAACTAACACAACAACATGCGGACACACGCATCAATACATACGACTAACACAACAATATACAGATGAATGCATCAATACATACAACTAACACAACAACACGCAGACACACGTATCAATACATACAATAAAGACAACAACATACAGACGCGCAGTAATACATACAACTAACACGACAATTTACAGATGAATGCATCAATACATACAACAAACACAACAACATACAGATAGCAAACACATCAATACATGCAACTAACACAACAACATGCAGACACCAAACACATCAATACATACAACAAACACAACATACGGACGCACACATCAATACATGCAACTAACACAACAACATGCAGACACGTGCATCAATACATACAATATAGACAACAACATACAGGCACACGCAGCAATACATACAACTAACACGACAATATACAGACGCACACAGCAATACATACAACAAACACAACAACATACAAACACAGGAACATACAAACACAGGGGCAACACGGTGGCTCAGTGGTTAGCACATCTGCAAAAAAAAAAAAAAAACAACATACAGACACATGCTGCAATACATACAACAAACACAACAACATATAGATTCCAGACGCACACATCAAAACATATAACTAACATGACAACATGCAGACACATCAATACATAGAACAAACCCAACAACATACACATACACACGTCAGACGCAACAATATACAGCCAAATACAACAATATAAAGTCACATACATCAACATAAAAATAAATACAACATACAGGCACACATATCAACACTAAAAACATACAAACACAAATCATCACAATAGCAAATACAACAACACAAAAACATACACAATATAAAGCCACAGGAGTCAAAACAAAACCAAACACAACATATAGACTCAGCAACATACAGACAACACAAAAACATACTGGACAGACAAACACAACAACATAATGACACATACAATGGACACAAAGTCAGACACGACAACACCCAAACCTAAATGCACAGATCTATGTATAACAAACAAGCAAAAACAACACTAAATCCCCCCCGGGCCCACCCTTCAGCCAAAGGGAAACTTTCAGCTCCATTAGTTTGTCTTCATTGTGTAGTGTGAGGACAGGATGACATCTTCACCCCGGCTGGTAACAACCTACACACTGACATTACTGACAAGGAAAGTACTTACAGCATTTACCAACCTCAACTGCACATTTATGGAAATTCTCCTCTCCGGGCTGTCACGACTGGCGGGGTAATAGAGCGTATGTCACATTGTGCTGTCAGCGATGAGGATGAGTGCGGATTGTGTTACTGTTATTGTATGGATCGTTTCCTTCTATCACTTTCATCTCAAGAATCAGCCTCAGGTTCTACCTGCAAAGATAAAAGGGGTGAGGGGCTTCACATGTAATCCTATGTCACTATAGCGTGTGCTGGATTTTAGGCCAGGGACATACATGATGGCCACCAGCTACATTCACACTGGCATCTTATTGCAATCTCACTGCTTGTATACTGCAATTCTGCTCACCTGCCACACTGGGGCAGTAGTGAGTTGCACCTGTAGAAGACAGATATGACACCATGCATAGGTTTTCTTGCAGCAGGTACGGGCACTAGGAGCAGATTTGTTGCAGGAATTTCAGGGGATAATCATACACATCAGGGAGAGTGTGTGCCTACATAGGTGTACGAAGACTTACAAGTCATTCCTGCTCCGCTAGGGATTCTGGGTAAAAAATATGCAAATCTATTCTCCAGGATGTAATTAGGAGAACAGAGCACTCTGTACGCCGCCCTCTAGAGGGCTGCCTCCCTAACATCATGCATGACTCAATAAGCCTACTAACATGATGCGGAGTTTATTGCCAAATTAGTATTTCTATTCCAAAAGGAACAGATTCCCAGCTATGGACAGCACTGTTTCGGTCTTTTGGACCTCCTCAGCATAGCGCTGTCCATAGCTGGGAATCTGTTCCTTTTGGAATAGAAATACTAATTTGGCAATAAACTCCGCATCATGTTAGTAGGCTTATTAACTGAGTCATGCATGATGTTAAGGGGGCTGCCCTCTAGAGGGAGGCACACAGAGGCACTGTTCTCCTTATTACATCCTGGAGAATAGATTTGCATATTACATAATAATAATAAATGAATAAATAATATTAAACAAATAAATAATAAGAATAGACTGACACTTGCCAATTCTGTAAGGGTTTTCTTTGCAGCAGTCACCTCATTTACTTCTCATATAGCGTTACAATGATAACACCTCTATAGATAACACCACTTTCCCCATCATTACATCACTACTAACAATAGATGATGTCACAGTTTATCCCCTCCTCTACCTGCACTGACCATATCCAGAAAACTTTCCCATAGATCTCAATGAGTCGGCTCCAGACTGTTGCTGCCTAAGCCCATGAGACTGCTGTAAAGCAGATCACTAAATGCTGTTAACAGAACAGAGAGGAAGCTTAGGCAAGATGGCCGCCCCCGTAATCATGGACAGAAAATTGAATAAAAAAATCAGATTTGAAAAAAGTGATGTTTAACTTAATTAATGAAAAACATTTGGTAACACATTTCCTTTAAGACTTGTCTTAACCCAAAGATGTGGTTTCCATATCACTAGGACCCTTTAGACTATTATTGGATTTCTTACTCATACTTGGCCTATTACAGTCATTGGACGACCATGTGGCCTTTAGGAGACAGGTTAAATGGAGACAACAGGAGAAGCTGCCACAATTGGTGGAGGATGCGGGCTCTATTAGTGCCCAATTGTACTATTATGCCACCAATGCTGATGCTGATATGATCCCTTTAATCAAATTCTAAATGTTTTTTGTAAACCGTACACATTAATGGGGTGTTTTTTATGCTTGTGCTCTACAGTCCCCATCACCCCTGGTGGTAGAACAGCTGGAGAGGCTACACCAGAGGACGTCCTCCAGCCCTCGGTACAAAGCCCTGACTGTCTGAGATCTGTCAGCAGCCATTCAGCCCCTGTCATTCCCAGATGAATGGAATTGTCACAGGTGAGAAATTACATCTAAAAGGGCACATTTAACATCAAAAGTAAGGTTCTGTGCAGCCGCGTCAATCATGATCCCGTGAAATGGATCCCGGGCCTGAGACAGATAAATATGGGTCTGTAGGACACAATCACTGGGCCATTAACCTTTGGGGGCAGTGTTAGTGTTACATTTCTGCTGCAGTGTCTGACATACGTGCACCCCTTACTGATGCAGATGAGAGGAGATACGCCTGGTTACATGGAGATTTTATATGGATTGAGGATTTTTTAGTCCACTTTGATTTTATACCACATTTTATTACAAAGACTCCCCAAAAATAATCTGAACTTGCTGTCACCAAACCCCGATCCCATACACTACTGGCACAGGAATCGGTAATCATCAATGCTGCCTTCACACAAGGGCTCTTGCATCTCTGCTGCAGCTTAGTGTAAGCGATCAGGGCAACCACAGTTACTGCTAATTATGTGTGTGTATAATGGTCCTCAGTGCCCCCCACACAGAATAATGGTCCTCAGTGCCCCCCACACAGAATAATGGTCCTCAGTGCCCCCCACACAGTATAATGCTCCTCAGTGCCCCACACACAGTATAATGCTCCTCAGTGCCCCCCACACAGTATAGTGCTCCTTAGTGCCCCCCACACAGTATAATGCTCCTCAGTGCCCCCCACACAGTATAATGCTCCTTAGTGCCCCCCACACAGTATAATGCTCCTCAGTGCCCCCCACACAGTATAGTGCTCCTTAGTGCCCCCCACACAGTATAATGCTCCTCAGTGCCCCACACACAGTATAATGCTCCTTAGTGCCCCCCACACAGTATAATGCTCCTTAGTGCCCCACACACAGTATAATGCTCCTCAGTGCCCCCCACACAGTATAGTGCTCCTCAGTGCCCCCCACACAGTATAATGCTCCTCAGTGCCCCCCACACAGTATAGTGCTCCTCAGTGCCCCCCACACAGTATAATGCTCCTCAGTGCCCCCCCACAGTATAATGCTCCTTAGTGCCCCCCACACAGTATAGTGCTCCTTAGTGCCCCCCACACAGTATAATGCTCCTCAGTGCCCCCCACACAGTATAATGCTCCTCAGTGCCCCCCACACAGTATAGTGCTCCTCAGTGCCCCCCACACAGTATAATGCTCCTCAGTGCCCCCCACACAGTATAGTGCTCCTTAGTGCCCCCCACACAGTATAATGCTCCTCAGTGCCCCACACACAGTATAATGCTCCTTAGTGCCCCCCACACAGTATAATGCTCCTTAGTGCCCCACACACAGTATAATGCTCCTCAGTGCCCCCCACACAGTATAGTGCTCCTCAGTGCCCCCCACACAGTATAATGCTCCTCAGTGCCCCCCACACAGTATAGTGCTCCTCAGTGCCCCCCACACAGTATAATGCTCCTCAGTGCCCCCCCACAGTATAATGCTCCTTAGTGCCCCCCACACAGTATAGTGCTCCTTAGTGCCCCCCACACAGTATAATGCTCCTCAGTGCCCCCCACACAGTATAATGCTCCTCAGTGCCCCCCACACAGTATAGTGCTCCTCAGTGCCCCCCACACAGTATAATGCTCCTCAGTGCCCCCCACACAGTATAATGCTCCTCAGTGCCCCCCACACAGTATAGTGCTCCTCAGTGCCCCCCATACAGTATAATGCTCCTCAGTGCCCCCCACACGGTATAATGTTCCTCAGTGCCCCCCACACAGTATAATGCTCCTCAGTGCCCCCTGCAGAGTATAATGCTCCTTACTGCCCCTTGCACAGTATAATGCTCCTTAATGCCCCCACACAGTATAATGCTTCTTAATGTCCACCTCACAGTATAGTGCTCCTCAGTGCCCCCCCACACAGTATAATGCTCCTCAGTGCCCCCACACAGTATAATGCTCCTCATTGCCCCCACACAGTATAGTGCTCCTTAGTGCCCCCCCACACAGTATAGTGCTCCTTAGTGCCCCCCACACAGTATAGTGCTCCTCAGTGCCCCCACACAGTATAATGCTCCTCAGTGCCCCCCCACACAGTATAATGCTCCTCAGTGCCCCCACACAGTATAGTGCTCCTCAGTGCCCCCCACACAGTATAGTGCTCCTTAGTGCCCCCCACACAGTATAATGCTCCTTAGTGCCCCCCACACAGTATAGTGCTCCTTTGTGCCCCCCACACAGTATAGTGCTCCTTAATGCCCCCCACACAGTATAGTGCTCCTCATTGCCCCACACACAGTATAATGCTCTTTAGTGCCCCCCACACAGTATAATGCTCCTCAGTGCCCCCACACAGTATAACGCTCCTTAGTGCCCCCACACAGTATAACGCTCCTTAGTGCCCCCCACACAGTATAGTGCTCCTCAGTGCCCCCCACACAGTATAATGCTCCTCAGTGCCCCCACACAGTATAGTGCTCCTCAGTGCCCCCCACACAGTATAGTGCTCCTCAGTGCCCCCCACACAGTATAGTGCTCCTTAATGCCCCCCACACAGTATAGTGCTCCTCATTGCCCCCCACACAGTATAATGCTCCTTAGTGCCCCCCACACAGTATAGTGCTCCTCAGTGCCCCCCACACAGTATAATGCTCCTCAGTGCCCCCCACACAGTATAGTGCTCCTTTGTGCCCCCCACACAGTATAGTGCTCCTTAATGCCCCCCACACAGTATAGTGCTCCTCATTGCCCCCCACACAGTATAATGCTCCTCAGTGCCCCCCACACAGTATAGTGCTCCTTAGTGCCCCCCACACAGTATAGTGCTCCTTAGTGCCCTCTGCACAGTATAATATTTTTTCCTAATTTTTCTTGTGCGTCTTCTAATCAGACGTACATTTTTGTCCGAATACCATAAATACTGCACACGTTCAGCTGCTGTCACTTGATGGCGGACTCCGGACAATGGACCGTTACTAAAAGTAATTGACTATCCCGGCTCTAGTAGATTGTAGAATAGTAGAATGTAATAGATGGTAGTAGAGTGTAATGTTGTGTACTAGACTGGAGTATGGTATAGTGTAACATAGTGTAATGTATAGTATAGTGTAATGTTGTGTAGTATAATAGATTCTGTATTACAGTGTACATTAGTGTAATGATGTATAGTATAGTATAGTGTGTTGTGTATTATTGTGTAGTTTAGTGTAATGTATTATATGGTGCGCTGTGTATTATTGTGTATTATTGTGTAGTTTAGTGTAATGTATAGTATGATGCGCTGTGTATTATTGTATAATGTATAGTATTGTGCGCTGTGTATTATTGTGTATTATTGTGTAATGTATAGTATGGTGCGCTGTGTATTATTGTGTAGTTTAGTGTAATGTATTATATGGTGCGCTGTGTATTATTGTGTAGTATAGTGTAATGTATTATATGGTGCGCTGTGTATTATTGTGTAGTATAGTGTAATGTATTATATGGTGCACTGTGTATTATTGTGCAGTTTAGTGTAAGTTATTACATGGTGCGCTGTGTATTATTGTGTATTATTGTGTAGTTTAGTGTAATGTATAGTATGGTGCGCTGTGTATTATTGTATAATGTATAGTATTGTGCGCTGTGTATTATTGTGTAGTTTAGTGTAATGTATTATATGGTGCGCTGTGTATTATTGTGTATTATTGTGTAGTTTAGTGTAATGTATAGTATGATGCGCTGTGTATTATTGTATAATGTATAGTATTGTGCGCTGTGTATTATTGTGTATTATTGTGTAATGTATAGTATGGTGCGCTGTGTATTATTGTGTAGTTTAGTGTAATGTATTATATGGTGCGCTGTGTATTATTGTGTAGTATAGTGTAATGTATTATATGGTGCGCTGTGTATTATTGTGTAGTATAGTGTAATGTATTATATGGTGCACTGTGTATTATTGTGCAGTTTAGTGTAAGTTATTACATGGTGCGCTGTGTATTATTGTGTATTATTGTGTAGTTTAGTGTAATGTATAGTATGGTGCGCTGTGTATTATTGTGTAGTTTAGTGTAATGTATAGTATGGTGCACTGTGTATTATTGTGTATTATTGTGTAGTTTAGTGTAATGTATTATATGGTGCGCTGTATTGTGTATTATTGTGTAGTTTAGTGTAATGTATTATATGGTGCGCTGTGTATTATTGTGTATTATTGTGTAGTTTAGTGTAATGTATAGTATGATGCGCTGTGTATTATTGTATAATGTATAGTATTGTGCGCTGTGTATTATTGTGTATTATTGTGTAATGTATAGTATGGTGCGCTGTGTATTATTGTGTAATGTATAGTATGGTGCGCTGTGTATTATTGTGTATTATTGTGTAATGTATAGTATGGTGCGCTGTGTATTATTGTGTAGTTTAGTGTAATGTATTATATGGTGCGCTGTGTATTATTGTGTAGTATAGTGTAATGTATTATATGGTGCGCTGTGTATTATTGTGTAGTATAGTGTAATGTATTATATGGTGCACTGTGTATTATTGTGCCGTTTAGTGTAAGTTATTACATGGTGCGCTGTGTATTATTGTGTATTATTGTGTAGTTTAGTGTAATGTATAGTATGGTGCGCTGTGTATTATTGTGTAGTTTAGTGTAATGTATAGTATGGTGCGCTGTGTATTATTGTGTATTATTGTGTAGTATTGTGTAATGTATTATATGGTGCGCTGTATTGTGTATTATTGTGTAGTTTAGTGTAATGTATTATATGGTGCGCCGTCTATTATTGTGTATTATTGTGTAGTTTAGTGTAATGTATAGTATGGTGCACTGTGTATTATTGTGTAGTTTAGTGTAATGTATTATATGGTGCTCTGTGTATTATTGTGTAGTTTAGTGTAATGTATTATATGGTGCGCTGTGTATTATTGTGTAGTTTAGTGTAATGTATAGTATGGTGCGCTGTGTATTATGTATTATTGTGTAATGTATAGTATGTAATGTATAGTATAGTGCGCTGTGTATTATTGTGTATTATTGTGTAATGTATAATATGGTGCGCTGTGTATTATTGTGTAGTTTAGTGTAATGTATTATATGGTGCGCTGTGTATTATTGTGTATTATTGTGTAGCTTAGTGTAATGTATAGTATGGTGCGCTGTGTATTGTTGTGTATTATTGTGTAGCTTAGTGTAATGTATAGTATGGTGCGCTGTGTATTGTTGTGTATTATTGTGTAGTTTAGTGTAATGTATTATATGGTGCGCTGTATTGTGTATTATTGTGTAGTTTAGTGTAATGTATTATGTGGTGCGCTGTGTATTATTGTGTAGTTTAGTGTAATGTATTATGTGGTGCGCTGTGTATTATTGTGTATTATTGTGTCGGTTGGGTCCTGATGTGCTATAAGCACTTACTGCAGGAAGACATAATGACGGATTTGGCTGTAATGGAAATCGATGTCTCCATGACTGAGACAATTGTAATTACAGAATCGGCAGCGACTTGCCCTGCAGCGAGCCGCACACGTAACGTCAGGAGCGCTGTCTAATCGATGCCACTTACTGGAAGTCACTTCACAAATCCAGGGCTCCTCCGGACGGCCGCCATGGATTAGCCAGACTGACTGTATAATGGCGTCATATAGTGTATAGACACAGAGGCCTTAAAGGGGCACACCATAATGGACATCTAGGTTTGGGCTCTGTTGGTCTCAGGAATTTTGTTTGGAGGAGTGAGAGGTGCAAGAGGGCATAAACAAGATGACAGATTTGTAGTAGTATAGGGGAGCTGCCAATAAACAGAGCGCTCCATGATATATGGCTGCAGCATTCCATCCGCTATTGCTCTATGTTGTCAGCCAGCGCTCTGCAGCATCCATCCATTACTGTGGTCTCTGCCCCGGGACTACTTATGTAGCAGAGGCGAGACTGTGAGGAAACTCCCTAATACAGCAGGATAATAGCCAGGAAACGTCACATGACCAACTCAGCTCTGCTACATTTGTATACAGTACTGATGCATTGACTGATAATACTGATCATACGAGGAAATCCTTTTAGTGATTCCTCAGATTGTCATCTCTGTCTATAAATCCATACCTCCCAAATTTCAAAGGACAGAAAGAGGGACAAAACGTGTGGAGCGCATTTTTCTTTGTGCCCCCACACAGTATAATGCTCCTACTGTCACCTTAATATTATATGACCCCACATTATAATGTTCCCCTCCAATTGCCCCACAATATGAAGTCCCTCTTCTCGTGCCCCAGTTTAAACTGGGGGTAAATAGAAGAAGACATTAAACTGGGGAAGCTGGAGGGGGACATTAAAATGGGGGCAACTAGAAACAGATATGCCCCCCTTCAGTGACCCCCACAGTTTAATGTCCTCCTCCAGTTACCCCCAGTTTAATGTTCACTCCTTCATCTGTCCTCAGTTTAATGTCCCCCCTTCATCTGTCCCTAGTTTAATGTCCCCCTTTCATCTGTCCCTGGTTTAATGTCCCCCCTTCATCTGTCCCCAGTTTAATCCCCCCCCCTTCATCTGTCTCCAGTTTAATGCCCCCCTTCAACTGACACCAAATTAATGTTCTCCTCCATCTTACAGCAATTTAATGTCCCCCTTCATCTCCCACCAGCTTAATGCCCCCACTTCAACAGCCCCCATTTTAATGTCCCCCTTCATCTGCTATCAGCTTATTGTCCCCCTTTATCTGCCACCAGTTTAATGTCCCCCTTCATCTGCTACCAGCTTATTGTCCCCCTTTATCTGCCACCAGTTTAATGTCCCCCCTTCATCTGCCACCAATGTAATGTCCCCCTTCATCTGCCCCAGCTTATTGTCCCCCTTCATCTGCCACCAGTTTAATGTCCCCCCTTCATCTGCCACCAATGTAATGCCCCCCTTCATCTGCCCCCAGTTTAATGTCCCCTTCATCTGCTACCAGCTTATTGTCCCTTCATCTGCCACCAGTTTAATATCTTCCTTCATCTGCCACAGTTTAATTCCCCCCTTCATCTGCCCCCAGTTTAATTGCCCCTTCATCTGTCGCCAGCTTAATGCCCCCCTTTATCTCTCTCTCTTTATTTAGTTGTAGTTTCACAGCAGCTAGAGTGCCAAAGGTTCTTTATCCACCATCCGCACAATCTTGCGGTGAAATCTCTCGTCACTTTTTCTTTTCCATTCACATCTAGGGAGGTTAGCCACAGGACCATGGGCTTTACACTTCTTGATGACACTGCGCACGGTAGACACAGGAACATTCAGGTCTTTGGAGATGGACTTGTAGCCTTGAGATTGCTCATGCTTCCTCACAATTTTGCTTCTCAAGTCCTCAGACAGTTCTATGGTCTTCTTTCTTTTCTCCATGCTCAATGTGGTCACACAAGGACACAGGACAGAGGTGGAGTCAACTTTAATCCATTTCATCTGGCTGCAAGTGTGATTTAGTTATTGCCACCACCTGTTAGGTGCCTCAGGTAAGTAACAGGTACTGTTAATTACACAAATTAGAGAAGCATCACATGATTTTTCAAACAGTGCCAATACTATTGTCCACCCCTTTTTTAATGGTGTGGTTTGGTGTGGAATTATATCCAATTTGGCTTTTTGACAATTCTTTTTGTGGTTTTCCATTGAAGACAAATTAAATGAAGATAATAATACCAAAGAATTTGTGATTGCAATCATTTTCTGGAAGAACAGGAGTATTATCTGACAGAATTGCAGGGGTGCCAATACTTTTGGCCAACACTGTATATACATATTAAATAGACAGATTTTACCAAAATAATATACTCACATTGTAAGGGAATTGCTAAGACAGCAATTCCCAGAACTGTTAAACCCTGGGAGGGGCACAAGAGACAGTGAGCCCTAAGCTGAAGCCCCCCGCTTTCCCTTCCTATTGCCAGACCCTATCCTAGGTGATAGGCGACAACCACGAGGACAATCCCTCCCTGAATATGTGAAACACAAAACGCAGACAAGACGTACAACAACCAAGGGAGGTCAGGTAGCCAGGGTTCGGTAACAAGAGAGCGATGCAGTGCCAAATCAGAGTCAAGAGAATAGTCAATGAGAAAAGCCAAAGGTCAAGTATAATAGTATAAGCAAACAGGGACAGTAAGAGCAGGTATGCGCACGGCAATAACAAGCACTGGTGTGAATGGGAACCAAGGCTAAATAGGGAGGAAGAACCCGCCCATGGAGTTCACAGAAAGGCAGCTGTCAATCACAGGGCAAGGCCAGATTAACCACTTAATGGACAGAGGCAACCTTGGCAGCTAGAGTGCCAAAGGTTGCTGACCTCTGGTCTAGGCAATGCTCTGTGAGCTACATACATCAGCAGCAGCACAAATCTCACTGTGACTTTGCCTCAATGTATCAGTCTGGAATCCAGGCTGTTGAGCTCACAGAACGTTGTCTAGACTGGATACAGTTGTCTCTGTTTCTGGGTCATAGAGGAAGGTCCTGGGCAGGGAACCCCCCCCTCCATAGCAGGACAACCCCTTCAACATAATTTGGTGCAAAATCCAGAACAGGAAGTCCATAAGGTGCTGTCTTATCCAATAGCTTTAGAGCAGGAAGTGATGTCAGAGAAAGGGGCACCTGTGTGACAACTTCTGCTGTACATTCCAGTAACTTGCAGCAGTAGTTATTAATACTTGGGGTGTTAATTATCTCATCACCATGGGAACTCATGTGCCTTTGGTGCGCAGGGTGCAGCCAGCGCTGACCTTGTCGTCACCTGTAGGTCCAGGCTAGTCACTCAGTCCGGCAGTACTTGCTCCTGTAGCGCGACCCAGGTCCTGCAGCTCAGGCAGTGAGATAGATGCGCTGAATTCATAAGCCGAGCAATTACAGAACAAATTACCATGTCTGATGCAATATGTAAATGTGCGGAGAACACCTGTCAGCTGGGGCCCCCAGGGCGCACCAGAAACCGTCACTGCACCGGAGCAAGAGAGCTAATAATCCAGAACTGCTTCATGAAATGCTAATACTGAAGGATCCTCCAGACACCTCTGTGTACAAGATGTAACCTGCAGAAAGATCTACCAGTAATGATGGAAGGAAAGAGAAGGAGCACGGACAATAACAATACATAAGCAAAACTATCTATCTATCTATCTATCTATCTATCTATCTATCTATCTATCTCCTATCTATCTATCTATCATCTATCTATCTATCTATCTATCTCCTATCTATCTATCTATCTATCTATCTATCTATCTCCTATCTATCTATCTATCTATCTATCTATCTATCTATCTATCCATCTATCTATCTATCTATCTATCTCCTATCTATCTATCTATCATCTATCTATCTATCTATCTCCTATCTATCTATCTATCTATCTATCTATCTCCTATCTATCTATCTATCTATCTATCTATCTATCTATCTATCCATCTCCTATCTATCTATCTATCTATCTATCTATCTATCTCATATCTATCAAAAGTGTCATTTATTTTGATTGCAATGAAAAAACACAAAAGAGAATGAAAAAAAAGTCAAATCATTGATTATTTTACACAAAACTTCAAAACTGGTCCGGACAGAAGTATTGGCGCCCTCAGCCTAATACTTGGTAGCACAACCTTTAGACACAATAACTGGGCACAACCGCTTCCGCTAACCAGCAATGAGTTTCTTACAAGGCTCTGCTGGAATCTTAGACCCTTCTTCTTTGGCAAACTGCTCGCGGTCCCCCCTGAGATGTGAAGGGGGCCTTCTCCAAACTGCCACCAAGAGATCTCTCCCCCTCCCCCACAGGTGTTCTATGGGATTCAGGGCTGGACTCATTGCTGCCACTTTACAAGTCTCCAGGGCTTTCTCTCACCACCATTTTCTAGTGCTGACCTGAAGTGTGTTTTGGGTCCTTGTCCTGCTGGAAGAGCCCTGACCTCTGAGGGAGACCCCGCTTTCTCACACTGGGCCCTACATGATGCTGCACAATGTGTTGGTCGTCTTCAGACTTCATAATGCCATGCACACGGTCAAGCAGTCCAGTGCCAGAGGCAGCAAAGCAACCCCAAACCATCAGGGACCCTCCGCCATGTCTGACTGTAGGGGGCGTCTTCTTTTCTTTGAAGGCCTCTTTTTTTCCCTGTAAACTCTATGTTGAGGCCTTTTCCTACTTTTGTCTCCTCTGACCAGAGAACATTCTTCCAGAACGGTTTTGGCTTTCTCAGGTAAGTTTTGGCAAACTCCAGCCTGGCTTTTTATGTCTCTGGGTAAGAAGTGGGGTCTTCCTGGGTCTCCTACCATACAGTCCCTTCTCATTCAGACGCTGACGGATAGTACGGGGTGACACTGTTGTACCCTCGGACTGCAGGGCGGCTTGGACTTGTTTGGATGTTAGTCGAGGTTCTTTATCCACCATCCGCACAATCTTGCGGTGAAATCTCTCGTCACTTTTTCTTTTCCATTCACATCTAGGGAGGTTAGCCACAGGGCCATGGGCTTTACACTTCTTGATGACACTGCGCACGGTAGACACAGGAACATTCAGGTCTTTGGAGATGGACTTGTAGCCTTGAGATTGCTCATGCTTCCTCACAATTTTGCTTCTCAAGTCCTCAGACAGTTCTTTGGTCTTCTTTCTTTTCTCCATGCTCAATGTGGTCACACAAGGACACAGGACAGAGGTGGAGTCAACTTTAATCCATTTCATCTGGCTGCAAGTGTGATTTAGTTATTGCCACCACCTGTTAGGTGCCTCAGGTAAGTAACAGGTGCTGTTAATTACACAAATTAGAGAAGCATCACATGATTTTTCAAACAGTGCCAATACTATTGTCCACCCCTTTTTTTAATGGTGTGGTTTGGTGTGGAATTATATCCAATTTGGCTTTTTGACAATTCTTTTTGTGGTTTTCCATTGAAGACAAATTAAATGAAGATAATAATACCAAAGAATTTGTGATTGCAATCATTTTCTGGAAGAACAGGAGTATTATCTGACAGAATTGCAGGGGTGCCAATACTTTTGGCCAACACTGTATATACATATTAAATAGACAGATTTTACCAAAATAATATACTCACATTGTAAGGGAATTGCTAAGACAGCAATTCCCAGAACTGTTAAACCCTGGGAGGGGCACAAGAGACAGTGAGCCCTAAGCTGAAGCCCCCCGCTTTCCCTTCCTATTGCCAGACCCTATCCTAGGTGATAGGCGACAACCACGAGGACAATCCCTCCCTGAATATGTGAAACACAAAACGCAGACAAGACGTACAACAACCAAGGGAGGTCAGGTAGCCAGGGTTCGGTAACAAGAGAGCGATGCAGTGCCAAATCGGAGTCAAGAGAATAGTCAATGAGAAAAGCCAAAGGTCAAGTATAATAGTATAAGCAAACAGGGACAGTAAGAGCAGGTATGCGCACGGCAATAACAAGCACTGGTGTGAATGGGAACCAAGGCTAAATAGGGAGGAAGAACCCGCCCATGGAGTTCACAGAAAGGCAGCTGTCAATCACAGGGCAAGGCCAGATTAACCACTTAATGGACAGAGGCAACCTTGGCAGAAGACGGGTGTGGTGCAAATCCAATTAAAGACTAGAGCCATGTTCACACAATGCAACTAAAAACTTTAAGCAGATTCTCAAACTGCACACGCCTCCTGCGCCGCAGCATGCGAGCAGAGGGTGGCACAGAGGCCCGAACAGGCAGAGATGTTACACACATTTTCCAGAAGAGTGAACCATCACAGCAGACTGCTTCAAGTCTTACCCACACGCTCCGATGTGAGAGACGACTCACTGTGAGGAGGAGGGGGAGGGAGGAAGTCCGGGGAGCACAGCAGGTCCTCACAGGAAAGCAGCTATACAGTAGCTGCAGCAGGTCAGTGAGAGGATTACGAGCAGCTATTATAGCTGATGCTGAAGCTGCACACGTGTCCTCCGATATATACTTTCCCTATATATCGGGAGGACACTATGTGCAGCTTCAGCATCAGCTGATGCAGATGCATTGGATCAGGTGCTTGATTGGGGGCCCCTGACCAATGTATCTGCATTAGTACAATGAGGACTTAACAGTCAGGGCTCGGGGCCCACCGGGGGATTCACCGATTCCCCAGCAGGCCAGTCCGACCCTGCACAAATCCCTCTGCTAGTTTGCTACAATGTATCAGTGTGGAGTCAAGGCTATTGAGCTCACAGAACATTGTCTAGACTGGATACAATGTATCCGCTTAGAGCAAGACTAGCTATATACATGGTTACTGTCTCTGAATGGTCACAAGAGTCTTCTCAGTCACTGACAGCAATCACTGCCAGTATACAGTGTACAGTGCTGTGCTGGGTAAGTAGTGAAGTGGTCACCGCTATCAATATCATGGTCCTGGACAACCCCTTTAAGGCCTGTATAGTATAGAGCTCAGGGGCTCTATAACTGTATGTGGAGGATTTGCTAACTTTGGGGGTTAAATCCTACTACTAATAAGATCTTTACAATCCTTCCGTCCCCCGTCTGTCGTACTCAGGATTCCTGCGTTTTCTCACCAGACTTGGGTTACATTGATTTATTTGCCTCAATCCTGTTCTGTCCATTTTCTTGGCTATTTTTACATGAGATGGAAATCTCTGCTGATCCATCGATGACAAATAAGTGAATATATGGCCGTGTGCACGAGGGTTGCCGAGGACTCCTCTATAAATCGATTATTAAGGCCTGGAAGACCAGACGCACATCTGCATTATATACTTAAGTGGATTTCACCGACTTCTACAACATTCATCTTATGTCCCATAGATCGTCTTTCAGGTCTCAGATTTTCTGGAAAATTGCTCCTTTTGCATTTCATGCTACAAAAAAAATCTATTTTCTGAGAAGATGTGACGACGGAGTCCGGCATTATAGTAGATACACAGCAACATAATTCCTCCAAAATAGTCCAATTGTGTTCCATATCCTGTATATACAGATATGTAACTACACCATATATATCCATATACCATATATGGACCAGGTAATGTATTCAAATATACTGTACAACAAGTATATACATACATTATATATACAATAAATACTGTAAGGTATATATATCACACATACACTATATTCAGGATACGCATATATCTCTTACAGATATAAAAAAGAGTTTCTGTCTGTCCTTCTGTCTGTTCTTTATGCGCAACCAAACCACTGGACCGATCCTCACCAAATTTGGCACACAGGTACATCAGGTGTCCGGGAAGGTTTTAAACCAGGTCTCAACTCTCTAGGATGTACCGTTCCTGAGCTACAGTATTCCTAAAACTGTGACCTGCATTAGCCAATACAAGCCTGCAAGTATTTCACTCATATTCCAACTGCCATACACATGGTCACATGTCCCTTATGAGCTAATACAAGCTCGCAAGCGCTTAGTCTCCACATGCACACAGCTTTACTCCAGTTTTCCAAAACAACCCAGCCATTTTTCTTCACTGCTGTAGGTCAGCTTTAAAGGAGCAGGGTGCTGTGGATGAGACTGTTACACAAGGTCACATACACACAGCTTTACTCCAGATTTCCATAACAACTGACCACAGGTTTTTCAGTGATATCCAAACGGAGATACACATGATCACATGACGCTTATGGGCCCACACACATATATATATATACTATGCAAACATAGATACAATTCACAACATAAAGAATACCCATATATACTCAATGAAGAATAACATATTCACATATACAAAACACATAAAGTATACACAACATATAAAGTATATATATATATATATATATATATATTTCCATATATATATATATATATATATATATATATATATATATATATAATATGTGAAGGCTAATATATCCCACCCTGCGTCTTGGTTTGACACGTGACTTTATTTTTCGACACCAGTAGCGACATATGGGGAGGACGTGATATAATATCTGATCATCTGCTGCTGACTTGTAAACAGTCTCTGATTTTCTGGCTTTGAGATGAGGTCCTAGCATTGCTGACAATGAACTGGCAGACTCCAGAAGACAGCGGAGTATCGTGTTCCGGGTGCCAGATTGTTATTTTTGGAGCAGATCGATGTCTGTGTTTGTGTTTTGGATAATTTCTTCCTAATCACAAATCCTCTGATTATTATCCAAATATTAGAAAGATCAGTCTGAGGAACATCATGGCCGGAGATGACCACAGATGACCTAGACATGGTCCTCTACCTCTGGAGTCAGAGTGGGAGTGCTTCTTCTTACAACCTAAAAATTCTACCAAAGGAAGGGCTTTAGCTTAAAGATCCCTCAAGGAACCTCATGGATGGAGGTGACCACAGATGGTTTAGACTTTAGTCCTCTACCTCCGGGATCATTGTAGGGGGGGCTGTTCTCACTACCCAAAAATACTTCAGAACAATTAGATATGGGCGAACCTCCCAAGATTGGTTTTGTTTCAGGTTGAGGTGGCTAGTCCCTGTATAAGTCCCTGTGTTAGTCCCTGTATACCCCTGTGATGTTACCTCCAGCTTTACCCATTTCTGGAGCCCCTTCAGTTTGGTGAGTGAAATAACATTGACTAACCAAACAAGCTCCTGAGGGTGCGGAGTATTACTTACTAATACAAACATGGCCTCTCAATGGAGGATTGGCCCTGGTCATAGAGTGAATGAGCCGCGCTCCTCATCCTCATTGTCCACGCAGGAAACACAAGCCACATAATATATATTACAAGCCGGAGCCATTGTTCTCCCCATGAATACAGAACATCAATGTCAACCATTGTGTCCTCGCAGTACATTAAATAAAACATCATCCGCGGCCCTGACAGTGGCGAGAACTCTGCAGATACTAACAATGGGAGAAAACCTATCGGGAGGGGAAATGTAGTCACAGAAAAGACTCCCGAGTACAGGAACAGCCAAAATTATCAGAGACCAAATATCATATCCTACACATATCCTCATGTACAATATCTACAGTAAGAACCGCCCTTAAAGGATTGCATCACGTTGACAACGTCCCATCTATCCTGTGTCTGAACGGTCCGTATGGACAGTTGTACACGGGACCCTCATTCTCATGGTGGGTGCGAGTCCCAGCGATCAGAATACACACTTGTCGCCTATTGTGTCTAACTTGGCACAACCTCTTTAAGTAATCTAAACCCGGGTGATTAAGATGCATTGTAAGAACCGGAGACACCTAGTGGTAGCACATGTCATCACATCATCAGCTCCCTAATACTGTACTGCATAGATTTATTGTATACAACATCCTGCTCTAGTACAGCGTACAAATACTATATTGTGTGTGTTATACTACACTGTACACTCACCGGCCACTTTATTAGGTACACCATGCTAGTAACGGGTTGGACCCCCTTTTGCCTTCAGAACTGCCTCAATTCTTCGTGGCATAGATTCAACAAGGTGCTGGAAGCATTCCTCAGAGATTTTGGTCCATATTGACATGATGGCGGCATCACACAGTTGCCGCAGATTTGTCAGCTGCACATCCATGATGCGAATCTCCCGTTCCACCACATCCCAAAGATGCTCCTCTATTGGATTGAGATCTGGTGACTGTGGAGGCCATTGGAGTACAGTGAACTCATTGTCATGTTCAAGAAACCAGTCTGAGATGATTCCAGCTTTATGACATGGCATTGCATTATCCTGCTGAAAGTAGCCATCAGATGTTGGGTACATTGTGGTCATAAAGGGATGGACATGGTCAGCAACAATACTCAGGTAGGCTTTGGCGTTGCAACGATGCTCAATTGGTACCAAGGGGCCCAAAGAGTGCCAAGAAAATATTCCCCACACCATGACACCACCACCACCAGCCTGAACCGTTACCGATACAAGGCAGGATGGATCCATGCTTTCATGTTGTTGACGCCAAATTCTGACCCTACCATCCGAATGTCGCAGCAGAAATCGAGACTCATCAGACCAGGCAACGTTTTTCCAATCTTCAATTGTCCAATTTCGATGAGCTTGTGCAAATTGTAGCCTCAGTTTCCTGTTCTTAGCTGAAAGGAGTGGCACCCGGTGTGGTCTTCTGCTGCTGTAGCCCATCTGTAGCCTCAAAGTTGGACGTACTGTGCGGCGTTCAGAGATGCTCTTCTGGCTACCTTGGTTGTAACGGGTGGCTATTTGAGTCACTGTTGCCTTTCTATCAGCTCGAACCAGTCTGGCCATTCTCCTCTGACCTCTGGCATCAACAACGCATTTCCGCCCACAGAACTGCCGCTCACTGGATGTTTTTTCTTTTTCGGACCATTCTCTGTAAACCCTAGAGATGGTTGTGCATGAAAATCCCAGTAGATCAGCAGTTTCTGAAATACTCAGACCAGCCCTTCTGGCACCAACAACCATGCCACGTTCAAAGGCACTCAAATCACCTTTCTTCCCCATACTGATGCTCGGTTTGAACTGCAGGAGATTGTCTTGACCATGTCTACATGCCTAAATGCACTGAGTTGCCGCCATGTGATTGGCTGATTAGAAATTAAGTGTTAACGAGCAGTTGGACAGGTGTACCTAATAAAGTGGCCGGTGAGTGTATATACTGATCATATATGACATCCTGCCCTAGTACAGTTTACAAATACTATATTCTGTAATCTCCCACTTAGATTACTGTAATACCCTTCTCCATGGACTCCCAGCTAACACCCTGGCCCCCCTCCAGTCCACCTTAAACTGCGCTCCCCGGTTAATCCACCTCTCTCCCCGCTCCTCATCGGCCGCTCCCCTCTGTCAGTCCCTCCACTGGCTACCTATAGCCCAGCGAATTGAGTCCAAGCTACTAACGCTAACATACAAAGCCATCCACAACCTGTCCCCTCCATATATCTCTGACCTCATCTCCCGCTACCTGCCCACTCGTAACCTCAGATCCTCCAATGACCTCCTACTCCGCTCTGCCCTCATCCGCTCCTCACACAACCGTCTCCAAGACTTCTCCCGTGCATCCCCCATACTCTGGAACTCCTTACCAAGACACATAAGACTGATCCCCACAATCACAGGATTCAAGAAGGCCCTGAAGACTCACCTATTCAGGAAGGCCTACACCCCCCAATAATACTATCACCGCACCCCCATCTGTACAGTCTCCCCCTCTCCTTCTGTCTCTATCCCCTTCCCTCATAGACTGTAAGCCCTCGCGGGCAGGGCCCTCTACCCCGCTGTGCCAGTCATTGTTAGTATTATATCTGTTTGTATATTGTACTGTATGTAATATAATAATGTACAGCACCATGGGATTAATATAATAATGTACAGCACCATGGGATTAATATAATAATGTACAGCACCATGGGATTAATATAATAATGTCCAGCACCATGGGATTAATATAATAATGTACAGCACCATGGGATTAATATAATAATGTCCAGCACCATGGGATTATATAATAATGTACAGCACCATGGGATTATATAATAATGTACAGCACCATGGGATTATATAATAATGTACAGCACCATG